>NC_133191.1:17237500-17412500 GCF_049306965.1 Danio rerio
AAGGAAATTGGAAATGTGAACAGAAATGTTAAAAAAAGGACAACACCATGGCTGAAGTGTTTCTGTTAGACAGATGTTCTGTGTTAAACTCTTTTAGTCACTCAAAGCTGATGTGTTATGAATGGGTTAACGTTATATGCACAGAAATGTTGTTCAACCACTGAAATCTCCCAGCAATAGATTAATGTGACTATTTTCAGTTTCATAACGTCTTTTTACAGCATCGATATTGTAGATTTTTATTTAGTTTAACAACAAAACATCAGTGCTCTTCTGCCTAGCCTGCTTTACTGAGGTGAAGATGGTTTTATATTCACATTGGGTCATTTTTTAACAATGATGTGCTCCCTGTATTGTTTACAGCTCTACTGAAAATTCACTCTGAAATAGCATGTAAGTGTGGCTTAGTAATAAGTAAAATTTCTGCACATCGCAAGACAAACACTAACTACATTTCTAACTGGTGAATGACATAAACTAGTGGGTTGTCTGCTGTTGTGTCGTGGTGCACACGTCCATGATTTCAGGAGGCGTAACTTTGAACATTCCCTCCCCGCCGTCCAAAGATAATATGCTAAGCGGTTAGCATTTTGGCAGATCACCTACTGCATCTTTAAGGCGTCATTTCACTCGGCGGTCATTTTTGAAAAGCCTCTTGGGCAGTATGCTCAGGCACTCAAATCAAATTCTCAAAAACTGTTTGTCAAGCTTAAAATTACGTCACATATTTGGAATCACTGATACAATAAAACATCAATTGTCTCATAAGTTTCATTTCTAAATGTTCGAATCATACAAAATCTGCATTTTTTCAGGATGTCTAAGCTAATGCGCATGCATACTTAAAAAGAATGAGGTCATGACACCAGCCTCATTTATGGCCATGTTACACATTTTCATCCTCTAAATCAGTGGTTCCCAACAGGGGGGTCGCGTCCCACAAGGGGGCCTCAGCGAGTTTTGTGGGGGGTCGCGTCATATTTAAAAAAAAAATCTTAGCAGTGGACAATTAGGAGAATGATCATGTTGCCTTAGTTCATTTTATCCCCTAGCTCAGTGATCCTCAACCTCTGGTCTGTGGATCATTTGGTACAGAGCGGCACAAGCTATCATTAATTAATTAAGTTTTATTTATTATCTTAGTCGGAACAATCTTTTTTTTTTTTAAAGTCTTTTTTTTTTTTTTTTAAACATTTTTTTTTAAACCATATTCTCTCGCTCACATCTCTGTCACTTTAACGCCCACATTTAACCGAAAAAGCAGCAAAATGAGTAAGAAACAGATGTCTTTAGAAAGTTTCTTTGCTAAGAGAAAAAAGGCCAAGTGAAGGACCTGCAGACTGGCAAGGAATAGATCCGCAACCCACTTGTCAACAAATCAGGTGAATCCACCATGGCTGTGCGAGAAGATCAACTGATGGAGATAACAGATGAAGGCGGCCTTTTAGGGGGCGTTCGCATATCGCGTATTTCTAGAGTCTGCACAAGTTAGTTGTTTCCAGTGGAGGTGCGTGGCATGTGTGCACAAGCGGCGTGACGTGCTCGCACCAGTGAACCCCGGGTCGCGAACGCACCGCGGGTCATGTGACAAGCATTGACTGATCAGCTTCAGCTTGTATGGAATTTCGTTAAGACAAATTTACTCAGACAAACACAGAAGACACAAACACAGCAGTCCTTTATACTTTTCTCCATCAATAAAACATGTATCAGAGAGTGACAGCAATGTTTTGTCAGTTTGTCATCCTCTGAGAAAATGATGGTCGCATAGCAACCTACAAAAAAAACCAACCCCCTGCAGTAAAATTGTCAATCGTTGACCGGTAAGTGATGTTAAAAAGTTTGAGGACCACTGCCCTAGCTGACCAAAAATGGTCAAATTTGTAATTCGTTCTCCACAGAAAATCAGTCTCACTGATTCACCTCGCAGCAGTCCTCACACTAATTGATAGAGCATAACAAATAACATGCAAGTATTAAATTGTAATAGCCTATATTATTTTTTTCCCTTATAAACTTGTGTGAATACTGATATTTTTGTAATTAAATTTCAAATAGGGTCAATTTAAAGGCCAAAGGGTTATATTTTTCAGTTACAAATGGAATACTGATGTTTTGCTTTTATATTTTACATTATTTATTCATTCATTCAATTTCTTTTTGGCTTAGTCCCTTTATTAATCCGGGGTCGCCACAGCAGAATGAACCGCTAACTTATCCAGCACATGTTTTACGCAGTGGATGCCCTGCCAGCTGCAACCCATCTCTGTGAAACATAAGGCTATTATATGTGCATAAACATATCTAGATATAGTAATAAACATTCTGTTTGTTTGAAAACAACATTTATTTGTCATCAATACTGCAAAGTTATATGAGTGACTATTTCATTAAATGTAGAGAGGGTCCTTACTATATTTCTGGGGAGAAAAGGGATCTCAGGCAAAAAAAAATAAAAAATAAAAATAAAAAATGTTGGGAACCACTGCTCTAAATAATGCTTCATCAGATCACACTAATCTTCAGAGGTAATTCACAAGTTGGTCTTGTTAGTTAGTGGGGGAGGGGGTATTGCAGTAGTTGCTGTCATGTGATGTGCGTTTGACAGGATGGACTGTACCTCATATTTGTTTCACACAGTTTACAAAACAAAAAAAAAACTTGTTTTTAAGGATAGTAGGTTTATTTAAAAGTACAGATTTCAAGCTTTTTGTAGATATATTTCTTATGTCTGTGAAGCAAGTATTCGCTGAGATTCCAGTGTGTTTGTTGACCACAGAAACTGTTGTAAAAACACAAGTCTGGTACAAGTTTCTGCCCTGAAGAAACGTCAGTCTATATCGATCGATGATTGGAAGGACTTTATGGCCATTATGACCAATACACTTTTCCACATTCAAAACTAGACGAGTGACATGTCTTGTGTACTCTATTGTGTTTGGTATAGTTTTCTTATATTTTTGTACAAATCAAATAATATAATTTTATACAAATTCACCAATTTATTCAACAAATGATTGCTTTCTCATGAATATTGAATGGTTCTGTGAATTTAAGCAAAGGTATTATCGATGAAGACTTACCTTTGTCAGTCGAAGATCTTTGCTGTTGTGAGTGACGTTTGATGAAGGGATTGAAGCCAAAATGTGACTAGACCAATACACCTGAAATCACACAATACTGGATCAACATTTATATAGTTATTCTTCCGTCAACATTAAGTCAAATAACAATAAATTTACTGATCTTGATATGCCTAATAGCTTTTCATTCATTTTCTTGTCGGCTTACTCCCTTTATTAATGCGGGGTCGCCACAGCGGAATGAACCGCCAACTTATCCAGCAAGTTTTTACACAGCGGATGCCCTTCCAGCTGCAACCCATCCCTGGGAAACATCCACAGACACATTCACACTACGGACAATTTAGCCTACCCAATTCACCTGTACCGCATGTCTTTGGGTACTGTGGGGGAAACCGGAGCACCCAGAGGAAACCCACGCAAAGGCAGGGAGAACATGCAAACTCCACACAGAAACGCCAACTGAGCCGAGGTTCGAACCAACGACCCAGCGACCTTCTTGCTGTGAGGTGACAGCGCTACCTACTGCGCCACTGCCTCGCCCTGCCTAATAGCTTCAAGTTTCTTATTTCATAAATCATAATATCTTACCCTGATTACGATAGCAAGGTATGAGGCGATGATAATGAGGGTAGGAACTCCAAAGCAGAGGGACAGGATCAGGAATATATAGATTCTATCAGTAAGTGATGAGTTCATCCTCCACCTGTGGTCACAGGAAATATGCATGAAGTCATACAGACATTTATTTCTAGGTTGTGGTCTGCTTTTTGTGGGTAAAATAATATTTGTAAAATTTTTACACTTAAAAGTGAACTTGTGTACTTATCAATTGAGAATGCAATCTTAAAAAACCCACACACCATTGGGGAACACACTGCTACTAATGGCTGTGGTTGATTACCAGTTTATGGTGCAGCTGGTTCCAAATGGTTCGGGGCCATAACTACCAAAGCCAAACATGGGAAGTGAGGCCCAGAACAATGTATAGATCCAAACCAGAGTGACAGACAGAGAGGCATGTTTTCTTTCAACCCACTGACCTGAGACAAAAAGAAAATGATTAACATGCTTAATGGCTTCATACAAGTTGCTACAAAAAAGACTTAAATATCAGCCTGATCTCACAAGAAAGGTAAGTATTTTCTGTTTTGTCAATTTAGTGGCTACGAGTTCTGCAAAGTTTAAAATTCAGCCTCCAGTTTTTAAAAGGAGGCATGGCACCCAACCCCGCCCTTAAACCAATTGTCATTGGGTGATGAGCAAATCGAACTAAATTGTATGAATTAGGTCGTACGAAGTCATACGAATTACCCATTACAGTTTTTCTTGTTTGCTTTGACCTGGTTAAAGAAACTAGGTTCCACTTCATTTTTATTATCACTATTCCAGCAGAGCAGAAGACAGGTCTTGCAAATGTGTAAACCCTTTCTCATTGGGTTGACACATTTTCCCCAATATTTTTCATAACAGTTAATTGTCATTCAAGCGGTCCAAACTCAATTGTTTTAGCCATAGTAACCAAACAGAAACCATCTCTTCCTAACCATTAGAAGCTATCAAGATCAGTATGATTACACTGAAGCACCGGTTTGACACTCCTTCGTTATCAGCTACAATGGCAAGCAATTGTGCACTGATTCACAGTTCTGTATTTTGAATTTTGTTGCCCATTGTGTAATCAATAATTGAAAGAGCTCATATATTTGTTAGCAAATTATGTTGTTTGAAGGAAAAAAGCTTTTGCTACATATTTTAAATGTTTTGACATGGTATGAGCGTTTTGCAAGCAAAATGTGTCATTTTGACCATGAGTGCCGCTGTTTAGGCCTGTGTGTTAACTGTTTTGAAAATGTGGAGTTTCAGTTGACGGCTGCATCAAAGCAATCAAGAAAAACTATAAATCAAAAAGTTCGAATTGCCATGAGATTGCCTTGGAAATCTACAGGCTTGATGTTTTGTTAGCTTTGTTAAAGGCAGAGTATATAAATTTACCTTGGTTGAAACGCGTGGTTATTTGAGTTACTGTTGCCTTTCTATCAGCTGGAACTAGTCTGGTCATTCTCCTCTGACCTCTGGCATCAACAAGTGCCCACAGAACTGCAGCTCACTGGATATTTTCTCTTTTTCTGACCATTCTCGATATAAACCCTAGAGATGGTTGTGCATGAAAATCCCAGTAGATCAGCAGTTTCTGAAATACTCATACCAGCCTGTCTGGCACCAACAACCATGCCATGTTCAAAGTCACTTAAATCACTTTTTTTGCCCATTCTAATGCTCGGTTTGAACTGCAGCAGATCATCTTGATCGGTTTGAACTTGATCTCATATTGCATTGAGTTGCTGCCAAGTGATTGGCTATAAGAAATTTGCGTTAATGAGAAGTTGACTGGTGTAACAAATAAAGTGTATATCTTATAAAATGGCTCATACAATACATTCATGCAACTATTTATATAAACATAAATATACACATAATGCAACATAAACATATTTTGGATGAGAATAATCTGGATTAATCCTTTGATTAAACAGCACTAAACATTTCATTTTATTTAATTTCAACTACTTAAATGTATATAACAGGTTGAGGCTTTATTTAACATGATCTTAACAGCTGGCCACAACAATCTAGTCAAGATTAATTTATAAAGTATAATCTTTATTATGTTATATTCTTATATTCTTCTTTCATATATGTTGTGTTCTTATATTTTTTTAGTAACCTAAAATTGTAACTCTCAAAAATGTCCATAAATTAAAAAATAATGAACATAACTTAAAAAGTAAAAAAGTCAAAACATAAAATTATTCTACAAACAATAAAAAGGAAAGTTACCATATCGAAAGCTGCAAATCTTAAAGCAGCGGTCAAGGGATATGAGGCAGGTGGTGATGAGAGATCCAATCCCGAAAACAAAGCCCTGAATTCCATACCATATACATCCTGTTTCGCCAAAAATCCAGGCATGGGACAGACTGAGAAAAATAAATAGGAGAAAAGAAAGTTTATAGCAACAGCAAAATCCTGAGCACAGCAAATTCTAAAATACCCACAAAAAGCCTGCATATATGCTCAGATATAAGGTTTTTCTGAGTAAATATTTCTAACAGATTGCCAATTCTTTATGAACTGTGGCTGTGTTGATGCATATACAAGTCTACAAGCCAAATACTACATTTGATGATATTTTATCCATATAACATCACTGTGTACTGAACAAAGATAAACAAGATTTATTTTGTATTTATTTTTCTATCTTCCTTTACCCAAAGACATGTTTTGATGTTTCGAATATTTACACGGAGTTAGACATTTAAACTGAAATTCCGGGAGTTCCGGGAGACTCCCAGGAAAACAGAATGGTTCGGAAGACCTTGTCAGTGATGCACCCATGTAGCACAAGTATTGTGCTATCACTGATCTACCCCCAAGTTCCTCTCTGGGCATGCAATGCTTTGGGTTGTACACTTCTTTGAGGCTTCTCCACACCCTAAACTCCACCACATGTGGAAAAGACAGTGATGGTGGACTCTTCAGAGAACAATACATGCTTTACATTGTCCACAGCCCAAAGTTTTTGCTGCTTGCACCAACATTTTTCTAGATGGTGCTCTGCTGTGCTCCTTCCAAGGCCTGGCATGGTCACTTCAGTTTGCAGCCTATATGCATCTGTGGCTTGTGTCTGTTGCCACCAGGGCTCTTCTATACTACTCATCTTACCTGTTGAACTGTTACTGTTTAACTCACCCCTTTTTCCCCTGCCTATCAATAAGGCACACCAACTCACTCTGTGTCCTTACAAAACATCTCTCTTTCTATATTCTCTCATGAAAACAAAATTTGATTAATCTAATGAGTTTTGGTATAAAGGAAAAATCAATAATTTTAGTATTTTTGACTATTGCCAAAAATGTAGCTGCGGACCATAAAAACATAACATAAGACTGATTTCATGGTCCGGTCCTAGTCGCAAATGTGTAAAGCTTTTGGCACCTTAAAATGTATTTTAATTCAAATGGCAAGAAAAAAACAATGGCTCTGAATTTCATTGGTTTTTGTTTGTTTGATTTTCTTCATTTTTCATTCAGTGAACTTTAAAGAAAGCACATATAAAATATTTTACTTGTTCAGTTGGCAGTAGCTTTGATTCAACCCCATTTTGATTATGCTACTATATTTTGGTATAATAGCTGCTCAAAGAGTATGAAGGAAAAATTGCAAAAGGCACAAAATAAAAGTAGTACGAACCATTTTAAAAAAATTCATAAAGCACATTTGCACAAAGAGTTTTTTTTTAAGAATTTAGGTAAGTTAACTATAAGTAAAAGAGTGTTTTAAACTGGGAATGAGAGCAGCATTCATATAACAGCATTCATGTAGTACTAGGGGTTGGGATTTTATTCATTCATTTTCTTTTTGGCTTAATAGTCCCTTTATTAATCTGGTGTCGCCACAGCGGAATGAACCGCCAACTTATCCAGCATATGTTTTACGCAGCAGATGCCCTTCCAGCTGCAATCCATCTCTGTGAAACATCCATACACACTCATACATTAAGGACAATTTAGCTTACCCAATTCACCTGTACCCCGTGTCTTTGGACTGTGGAGGAAACTGAAGAAACCGGAGGAAACCCACACAAGCGTAGGGAGAACATGCAAACTCCACACAGAAATGCCAACTGACCCAGCCGAGGCTCGAACCAGCAACCTTCTTGCTGTGAGGCAACAGCACTACTTACTCCACCACTGCATCATTGTGTGATAAGGATAATTCGTTTGAATGGTGGATCATGATGTTTTTTTATATGTTATTGTATTGTGAATAGGGTTACAGCTGGAAGGGCATCCACTGTGTAAAGTATATGCTGCAACGTTGGCGGTTCATTCCACTGATTAATAAAGGGACTAAGACGGGAAAAAAATAATAAATGGATAAATGTATTTGTGAATAATTTTGTTCCTGTTTTAAAATGTGGAGGTACTGTTTGTTTTGCCGCCTTTTTGTTTTTAACAGGGAGGACCACAATGGAAACAAGCCCAGGGCTTGATTGTGTGTTTACATTTTTTATTTCAAAATGTATAGGATACTTGTGATTTTATACAGCTTGTCTAAAATCTGTGAAATAAAAATTTAATTCATTTCATTCATTCATTTCTTCATTTTACTTTCAGGTTAGTCCCACTATTAATCCGGAGTCGCCACAGCGGAATGAACCGCCAACTTATCCAGCACATTTTTACACAGAGGATGCCCTTCCAGCTGCAACCCATCTCTGTGAAATAATTCAATTCAATTAAATTTTAAAATTGCCTCTAAGTCACATCAGATCAGTCTAATTCCTTGCATTATTTAATCATGAATGGCTTACTATTTCAATAGTCAGTAATCTTTATTCCTTTTGACAAAACATCATGACCTTGACACTTACAGACAGCAGAAGACACAAAGGGATGATAATCACAAAAGCAAGCGATGCAATAATGAGCTTTACACTGAAAAAAGTGTTGCATGCAGAACTGTTGCAATAAATTTATTTGTGTTGAATTTAAACAAACAAATTAAGTTTAATAATGTTCAACTTAATTTGTTTGTTTAAATTCTACCCAAATAAATTGTTTACAACTACCTAGCGTAAAAAAAAAATTGAGTAAATCCAAGGAATCATCTTTGAATATTTTTTTTCAGTGTAGAAAAGAGAGCTCTTACGTAACATACACTACTGGATGTACTCTGAGTCTGCTCCGTAAATGTAAATGTGCATTCGGTACAGTGGTGGTACCTCGAGATGATGATACATGGCGCCCCCAGCAGACTGTAGCCGAAATCACACACAGCCAGATTGATGGTCATCAACTCATGCGCTCTGAGCTTCTTTCTCCGCTGACCATAAACCAACAAAACTAACCCATTCCCAAATACTGACACCACGCCTGAGAGAAGAAGAAAAAAACAGATTACTTTGTCAGGTGAGTTTATATATTAAGCAATAAAAATAATATTTGCTAAAGGCATTAATAGATCAGCATTAATTGATAAACTAATCAAAACAGATAACTGACCCGTGATGATGAGGAAGACGGCAATGCTGAGGTCAGCAGATGGGGATAGCTGTGAGCGGAAGGCATGAGGGATGGATGATGGGACAGAGACAGACCCCATCCATGAGCCATTCACTCTCTTAGACATTAACTACCGACAGAGAGACATACAATGGGAAAAAGAGAGAGAGTCAGAGGATATAAATATATTTTAAAGATATATTTGCTGCTGTGCCAAATTAACTGATGTTCAAATCCACTCAAGCAAAATGCTGAATGTAAACAAAAATCAAACAAAAACAGCTGCATATATTTATACATTGCCATGCTCTGTTAAAACTGGCTCTATATTAATGATGCTGATTAATAATGACAAATATCGATTTTAGAACTGACATCAAGATTCATTTAAGGGTAATTCTTCTGCTAGGGGCACTTTTATGTCCTTTGATCATATATCCAAAAACATATATAATTTTGTTCAAATTCCTCTTTCTTTGTCAAACTAACAATAAAACCTACTTTTAAGAAAATTACTACCTTTCTATTATATATTATTCATATTATTCCTTTTAGATATCAAAATAACTGTTTTACCCTTGTCGCACGCCAAGAGTTTTTAAACTTCAACTATAAAAAATAACAGTTTAAAATATTATTTATCTGGTATCTATTAAAGTATCTTAATTAAGCACAAGTGAAATAATTTAAATATTGTATAGTTATTGACTATTATCAATATTATTTTTCATACAAAATATAGCTGTCGCACAGTATCAGTGTCATTTTCACCACAACACTGTAATGTCGCTTTAAAAAGTTTGTGTGAAAGATTATTTAGGTGGCTTCTAGGAAAATGAATATTGCCATCTGAGAACATGTTTAAGATGGAGGGAATTTGCATTTTTATCAACAACACTTGAAGAAAAATCAAGGTAAATATTGCTTTATAAGGAAACACGTTTATTTTACGACATTTGCAAACATACTGTTCCTTCAAAGATGTCTTTAAAAACCAAACAAAATGAAAGTATATAAGAGTGTTTTGTATACATTGAAGGCTAGAATCAATATGTTGTAAAATCTGTCTACAACCATTAAGATTTTAACACTATTACTTCTTTTCAAAACCGGGGGCCTGGGGCAGACTGGGACAAAAATTCAGCCCTGGCACTGTACCACCCTGCCCACATTACCACACCACTTTCACTACCTATATTGGTGTACAGATGGTAAAATAATATAAGTAGTACCATGTCATAGATAATTAAACATTTAATGTATGTGACTGGAAGAAAAACAACTAGTTTATAACAAATTTATAAATAAAGTAAAAACTAAATGAAAATGATCTGTGAATCTCATAGAGTCCGTATGCTGTCTGTTTATACCATTTGTCTGCTACGTATGATAGGAGTAACCTGTGAATGTGTATCACACTCACGCACACACCTTTACACACATGCACACGCAGCACTATATTCAGCATACTTTTATTCACAAATTACAATAATATATGTAATTCTATATGTAATCTACCACACTCCTCCCTGTCTCTGCTAGGCCTAACGTGGCATCCTTTATCACAGCACTGGTATTGGAAACACCCTAGTTAATAAACACAGTATAGGATATAAAGATTGCAGCGAAATGTTTTCTAACTGACTGCTCTCAACATTTGAATACCAGGGTTTCTGCAGGTGTCACCAAATCAAATTTAAGATATTTTAAGACCCTTTTAAGACCAATATGAATGCAATTTTAGACTAAACACTAAGGATTTTTTCTAATGGTCTGGTAACTGTCACCGACTCGGTCTTAGTCATTCCCCTCGCTGGCCAACAGAGGCCGCCATCCCCGGACTTCTAAGCATTACATCATCCACCAAAACTGATTGTGCACACACCTGAACTGAATCCCGTTAACGACCCACGCTTCCTATATAAGCCACACTCAAACACCAGTTCATTGCGAAATCTTGTTCAGCCAAGGCCAACATTTCTGAGCGTTATTACCTGCCTCAACTCCTGTGCATAACCCCGGACTGTTTCTGACTCTGAGTTGCCTTCTGCCTGCCCTCGACCCACACTTGTTATACGGACTCTGAACCACGCTGCCTGCCCTCGACCCAAGCTTGTTATACGGACTCTGAACCACGCCGCCTGCCACTGATCCATGCCTGGTATATCACTCTGTGTCTGTCAGCCGCCAGCCCCACAATCTATATTGAATGCTGTTGATGTGAGTTTGCACTTTAGTGTGTGTTGTATTTTTGTGATTGAACTGTGTCTATTGAATACTGCAAAATGGATCCCTCCGCATCAGTCTCATCGTTACAGAAGACTTTGCCAAACATGGATCCCACAGCAGGTCTTGTCCCAAGAAGTCACAGCTCAAGCTCAGGTACTAACAACACATCAGCAACAGTTGTCCCATTTAACCCAGCTCACCGATGAATTGGCAAGATCTATGCAAAACCTGCAAGTTGCTTCCACAGGGCAACTCACCACCAATTACTCCAAATCAACACCCCGTTACACCGATCCAACCTTTTCCGGTGTTCGTTTGGCATTTCCAGACAAGTTCACAGGTAACCCAGCTAAATGCAAAGGCTTTTTACTACAGTGTAAACTGTTTATCGCTCAACAGCCCCATTTGTTTAATGATGAAAAGAGTAAAATTGCTTTTGTGTGCTCCCTGCTCACGGGAAAGGCTTTAGACTGGGCTGCTGCAGTCTGGCCAGACAATAACCCAATTTTTCCCTCATTTAATGACTTTCTCAAACGTTTTTGCATAGTATTCGACCATCCTGATGGAGGTCTTAATGCTGGTGAGGAGCTTTTGTGTGTCCAACAGAAAAGTCAACCTGCAGCGAATTCGCTCTACATTTTCGCACACTAGCTGTGCAGACTGGCTGGGCTGACGATCCTCTGAAGACTCTCCATAGAAAGGCTCTAAACCCTGAACTGCAGAATGAGATAGCATGCCGTGATGAGGGAAAAATCACTGGACCAGATCATCGAGCTGTCAATCAGGTTGGATAACTTAATTCGAACCAGAAAACCCCCATGTTCTGTTTCTCCTTGTCCTGTATCCCCTGAGAGCTTCACTGAACCCATGCAACTGGGCAGAACCCAATTAACCCCTGAGAAACGTGAGAGACGACTGAGAAACCACTCATGCCTGTATTGTGGTCTTTTGGGTCATACAAAGTTGTTGTGCCCAAATAAACCACTTTGTTCTCTACCTCCAATAATATTCTGAGTTTACCCATTTGTCTACAATATGGTTATGTAAAGATCCCGACTCTAGCTATGGTTGATTCAGGAGCCGCTGGCAACTTCATTGATAACACGTTTGCCACAATCCACTCCATTCCTCTAACCACCTGTGATTCTTCCTTAGCCATCACTGCTATAGATGGACGCCCCCTGGGGGAAGGAAACATCAAATTCCGAACTCTGCCACTCTCTCTTCAAACAGGCTCTCTCCATGAAGAAGAACTCTCCTTCTTAGTGATTAACTCCCCTCAGCACACCATTATCCTCGGGTTACCCTGGTTACAGACTCATGATCCCCAAATTTCCTGGAGTACTGGTGAGATCGTAAAATGGAGTTCTAACCACTAAGTGTCTTAACCACTGTCTACAGTCTGTCATTCCTGTCCAGATTAACACTATCTCTGCCTTTTCTGACGATCCTGATTTGAGTCAAATCCCTGAAGTCTACCAAGATCTCATTGAAGCCTTTAACAAGCAGAAAGCCACTAAACTCCCTCCTCATCATGAGTATGATTGTGCTATTGAGTTGCTACCAGGTACAGTGCCCCCTCGTGGTAGGATCTTTCCTCTCTCTCAGCCGGAGACCGAAGCCATGAATACTTACATTTCAGAGGTGTTGGAGAAGGGCTTTATTCTACCATCCACATCCCCTGCTTCAGCTGGCTTTTCTTTGTCAAAAAGAAGGACGGGAGTCTACGCCCGTGCATCGATTACAGAGGACTGAATGAAATCACTGTCAAGTACCGCTACCCCTTGCCATTAGTCCCAGCTGCCCTTGAACAGTTACACTCAGCACAGTATTTCACGAAATTGGACCTCCACAGTGCCTACAACCTTGTTCGCATCAGACAGGGCGTACTGTAAATGGCCACTATGAATACTTAGTTATGCCCTTCGGCCTAGCAAACAGTCCTTCCGTTTTCCAAGCCTTCATAAATGAGATATTCAGAGACATGCTCAATCAGTGGGTCATCGTTTACATTGACGACATACTCATCTATTCCAATTCCTTACCTGAACATATTCAATCATGTCATATTCAACATGTCCTAAAACACCTGATTCAAAACCAGTTGTACGCCAAAGCATCCAAGTGTGAGTTCCATTAAACCTGTATATAATTTCTGGGTTATATAATCAGTCCCAAGGGCGTTGCCATGGATCAACAGAAGGTCGATTCAGTCACTCAGTGGCCCAAACCCGAAACCATCCGGCAACTCTAACGTTTCCTTGGCTTCGCTAACTTCTATCGAAGGTTTATCAGAAAATTCAGTACAGTAGCCCCTCCCCTCACAGCCATGGTGAAAGCCAATAATGCCCGTCTGAACTGGAGTCAGGAAGCCACCCGTTTCAACCAGCTCAAGTCTCGCTTCTAAACCGCACCCATCCTGTGTCACCCTGATCCCAATCAACCGTTTGAGGTAGAGATAGATGCCTCCAACACGGGTATCAGGGCTATACTCTCTCAGAGATCCCAGTCAACCAACAAGCTCCATCCCTGTGCTTTTTACTCTCGCAAACTCAACCCAGCTGAGAGAAACTACGACGTTGGCAACCGGGAGCTTCTAGCCATGAAAGCAGCATTGGAGGAGTGGAGACATTGGCTAGAGGGCGCCAAACACTCATTCACTGTCATTACAGACCACAAGAACCTTGAGTACATCCAGTCATGCAAAAGATTTAACCCAAGACAAGCAAGGTGGGCTTTATTCTTCACATGTTTCGACTTCGTTACTTACATTCCCGGATCCAAAAATGTCAAAGCTAACGCCTTTATCTCGTTTGTTTGATGAAGAAGCATTGGCTGATGATGTCGAGCCCATCTTAAAAGAGTCCCTGATATTAGCCCCTTATTCAATGGGATATCGATACTGAAATCTTCCAAGCATCTGATCAGAACCCCACTCCGCAGACATGCCCTGAGAACAAGATCTTTGTCCCCCCCATTGTTACGAGAAAAAATTATCACGGAAGTTCACAGCAGCCCCAGCTCCGGTCATCCAGGCAATACAGCAATTATCCAACTCATTCAGAACCGTTATTGGTGGTCCTCGCAAACCAAAGATGTAACCAAGTTCATCAACAACTGCTCCCCTTGTCAAATGGCTAAACACTCCCGTCACCATCCTGCCGGTCTACTGCAACCCCTAGAAGTTCCACGTCGTCCCTGGTCGCATATAGCCATCGACTTCTTTACTGATCTGCCCCAGTCAAGGAAACACCACTATACTTACTGTCATTGACCGATTTTTAAAGGCTTGCAGACTCATAGCCATACCCAAGCTACCCACAGCCCTAGAGACAGCCAAACTGCTATGCAAATTTGTCTTTCATTACTATGGACTACCCGAAGACATCGTATCAAACAGAGGTCCCCAATTCACATCCCGTCTCTGGTCCGCTTTTTTTCAAGAATCTTCAGGTTAACGTCAGTCTTACCTCCGGTTACCACCCTCAGTTCAACGGCCAGACCGAACGCCTTAACCAAGAGATTGGTCGGTTCCTTCGAACCTACTGCCATGCCAACCAAGCCGACTGGAGTAAACTCCTCATCTGGGCAGAGTATGCACAGAAATCGCTGCGAAAACCATCTACAGGCTTAACCCCATTTCAGTGTGTACAGCTCCCAGCTGTTGATTCCTGGTTCCAGAAATGTGAGTAGGTATGGAATGCAGCTCACACCCACTTATCTCATGCCATCAGGAGATTCAAGGAGCAAGCTGATTGTCACCGTCGTCCTGGTCCCACGTATTCCCCAGGACCGTGGGTGTGGCTATCTACCCGAGACCTCCGTCTGAAACTTCCCTGCAAGAAACTCAGTCCCAGATACGTGGGTCCTTTTCAAATTGTGAAACAGATTACTCCTGTATCCTTCCGACTGACACTACCTAACCACTACCGTATCTCTCCCACATTCCATGTCTCCCTGCTCAAGCCTGCTGTTAGTCCAGCCGAGGTGGATAGGGAGGTAGCAGCCAGTGAACAGGGTCCCCCACCTATCATGATCGACGGAGAAGAGGCTTACTGGATCCACGAGATCCTGAGATCCAGACGCCGGGACGGACAACTACAGTACCTCGTCGACTGGGAGGGGTACGGCCCGGAGGAAAGATCTTGGATCAACCGTGAGGACATTCTCGACCCAACTCTGTTGAATGAGTTCCACTTGCAGCATCCGGAAATGCCGGCCCATCGCCCCCGTGGAAGACCCCGGCGTCGATTCTTCTCACCTCAGGAGCCGTTCGTTGGAGGGGGGCTTTGTCACCGACTCGGTCCCAGACATTTCCCTCGCTGGCCAACAGAGGCCGCTATCCCCAGACTTCTAAGCATTCATTATCCACCAAAACTGATTGTGCACACACCTGAACTGAATTCCGTTAACAACCCACGCTCCCTATATAAGCCACACTCAAACACCAGTTCATTGTGAAATCTTGTTCAGCCAAGGCCAACATTTCTGAGCGTTATTACCTGCCTGATCTCCTGTGCATAACCCAGGACTGTTTCTGACTCTGAGTTGCCTTCTGCCTGCCCTCGACCCACGCTTGTTATACGGACTCTGAACCACGCTGCCTGCCCTCGACCCAAGCTTGTTATACGGACTCTGAACCACGCCGCCTGCCACTGATCCATGCCTGGTATATCACTCTGTGTCTGTCAGCCGCCAGCCCCACGATCTATATTGATTGCTGTTGATGTGAGTTCGCACTTTAGTGCGTGTTGTATGTTTGTGATTGAACTGTGTCTATTAAATACTGCAAAATGGATCCCTCCGCATCAGTCTCCTCGTTACAGTAACTTTAGTAAATAGTTTTTCTATTAATGGAACATCATGTAAAGGGATGTGTTGCTTTAGTTTTCTTTCCATGATTAGGGAATTTAATTTGGAGAATTTGCTGAAAAAATGTAACAACTGTAATAAATTGAATCTCTTTGCAATAAAAAAACTGATTTGGCCAGATTGGGTAGCTTTAGACAAAGTGAATTAAAAACCTGTTTAAAATGATTTAAGACCTATGACACAACATTTCAGTGAATTTAATACCATTTAAGGCCAAAAATTTTGTTTTTAAAATTTAAGACATTATAAGACTTTTTAAGACCCTGTGGAAATCCTAAAAACACATTAAGTAATAACAGTGGCACCAAAAGGAATAGAATATATAGCACAAAAGAAAAAAGCAGCAATATTTGTGTGTGTGTGTGTGTGTGTGTGTGTGTGTGTGTGTGTGTGTGTGTGTGTGTGTGTGTGTGTGTGTGTGTGTGTGTGTGTGTGTGTGTGTACCTGCAGATTTGTACAATTTTGAATCCTTCATAATATATAGTTATTTGTGAATTAAAGTATGCTGAAGCGTTGCTAGTGCTGCATCTCCATTTGTGTGTAAAGGTGTGTGTGTAAGGGTTATTTTATCAATTATATTAATATTAATTAAATAGAGCCACAGTGTTAAAAAGGTTCACATGAACTTCTATTTTGAAGTGTTTCTGGCAATCAGTGATCTCATACTCATGTTGATTGTACATAGAATTGTTTTAGTATATATATATTTGTATAAGTTTTTCTGATTCATTAATTTGTTTATTCAAATTTGTTGTAGACCACACACACACACACACACACACACACACACACACACACACACACACACACACACACACACACACACACACACACAAACCCACATGGATACCTTAAAGGGATTGTTAGCACTTGCATAGTCAGTACTTGTTGGAAACTTTGTGGAAAGAATAAAGAATCAAAAGAATTCTGGATTGATTGCATCTCATTGTCTCTGACACATTCACAGGTTACTCCTATCATAAGGGTTATTTTATCAATTATATTAATATTAATTAATTAGAGCCACAGTGTTAAAAAGGTTCACATGAGCTTCTATTTTGAAGCGTTTCTGGCAATCAGTGATCTCATAATCATGTTGATTGTATATAGTGTTTTAGTATATTTATTTGTATAAGTTTTTCTGATTCATTACTTTGTTTATTCAAATTTGTTGTAGACCACACACACACAAACCCACATGGATACCTTAAAGTGGTTGTTAGCACTTGCATACTCAGTATTTGTTGGAAACTTTGTGGAAAGAATAAAGAATCAAAAGAATTCTGGATTGATTGCATCTCATTGTCTCTGACAATGAGAGAATTAATTACATACTGTAGCATGCATTTAATGCTTTACTTTAAAGACTAGCTATGTATTCAGAGTTCACTACAAATGCCTATGGTATGGCCTAAACCCCTGTATACCCTAAACCCCACCTAATCTGCTGATAATGACATTTTAAAATGTAAAGGAGTTCTACGCTAAGCTTTCAACTGTTAAACACTGTAGGTTACTGTGACAAACTGTCAGAAGTAGTGTGAATGGCATGAAAATTACTTAGTATGTTTTAGTATAATGAGTTAGATGTATATTTTCTGTTTTCTTCTTACCTCCTCTACCGCGCTACTGTCCTCCGACGTAGCAGCAGAATTAAAACCTTTCAAGAATATTTTAGTTAATTTTATGCATTTGGCAGCATCTGATGTTAGAGCCCTTTTTTTTTTTGCTTTCTCTGAGACATTCACTACCGACTTTTCTTTTAACAGTACATCTCTGACAATAAGCTTGTGTGGCACTTATTGTTTGTTTTACATTCTTGCCAGATTTTGATTACATCCGTGTAACCTCTGATTGGGTCGGCCTATCACGAAACCAGCTGGCCGTTGCTGATTGGGCCAAATGCTCAACATTTACTATTATAATTATTATTATTATTATTTTATAATTGAACAGAATTACCAGATGGCCAGTCTGCCCCTGCCGAGGGCCCCATGAATATTAGAATGTTCCTTCCATATTGTACATGCAAATATTAAAGGGCCCCTATTTGACCCCTTTTTTTAAGATTTAAAATAAGACTTTTGTGTCTCTAGAATGTGTTTGTAAAGTTTCAGCTTAAAACACTCATCAGATTATTTAATATAACTTTAAGAATGTTGGGATTTTTTGCTTTATACACAATAGGCTATATTTTGACGATCCAGGCGCAACGTCCAAAGCACAGGGCACAAAAGCATTAAGGACTTGTCCAAATCCACTTTTACTATTTTAAGAATGAAAAAATCTGCTTTGCGCTGCGGCGCATGGTCTGACAGGGTTGAGCGTATTCTCTTAATGAGTCATCTGTGTCTTTTGTGAATAAACCAATCAGAGTCTCATCTCCCATTCCCTTTAAGAGTCAGTTGCGTTATGCATTTGCAATAGATAGCATTTGCTATTTACATAATGGACTTTGGAAATGGTAAAAATGAGCACTTCACTAGCAAAAAAACAGTTAAACAGCGCATCTGCAGCGCGAGAATGAGAGATGAGCCTTCTCATTCTTTACTTTCACTTTCACTCTCATGGATAGGGAAACATGTTGTACGCACAGACATCCAATAGCCTATACATAAATAATTTTGTTTACTAAGCGCAAAGATTTGTTTCAAAACTTTTTTCTAAATTCAGTTCTAATTTCCAGCAAATGAATTAATGAAAAATAATAATGAAGTGTGCTCAAACAACTGAGTTATTTCCAAATATCCATGCTGTGCCCCATAAGACAGGTGGACAAATCTAAGCTTTTTTTTAATAAAACAAATATAAATATGCATATAATAAATATTACTACTATTATTAATAACATCATATAAAAGCAAAGATGAAGATTTGGCGGTGGATTTTATATTTATGTAGGCTAGAAAATAATATTTTTTGTAATATTTTCATCCTTTAATTCTTTTTTATTTGTAGAGATATTTGTGCATTGCTGTACATTCAGTGTGTATTAAGCAATGTGTAAGCGAGACGCACAACTATCCTGCTCTGCGCTGGACTTTAGAACTGCTTTGTTCTGGTCTATTGTGCAGTCCATTATAGTTCCTCAAAATAGCAATGCGCCACCAATGTGCCTTAACACGCCTCCTTTTTAAGACCAGAACGCCTATTGGCATTTGCTATTTAAAGAGCGTGGTGCAAAATATAAAAACGACTCATGCGCTGAAACTAGCAAACAACAATTGCGTTGCACTTTACGTCGCGCCTTGCGCCGGGTATATGAGGGCCCAATGTAGCTAAAATTATTTTAGAATTGTTCTGACACTTTGCCGGTGAGTTGATAAAGACGGAAAAATGACTGTCATTCATTACAAACATGCACTGTTTTAAAAAGATTTTAAACTTGTAAAACACATTCATATTTGATGATGATTGATGATCACAGCAAGCTGAACAGATCTTTTAATCCCAGCTGCTTTGCATTCATTTTGGCTGATATATCATATTGGCAAGGAGAGACCCAAACCACTCTGTAAAGTCAACAGCAGCACATCATAAAGATTTTCAATAGGGCTCTGTGTAGGCCAAATCATGCAACAATGATTGTTCCTGAACAATTTCCACTGTGTTGGCCCAATTGCATTGTCATCATTGTCAACATTTGCATCATAACATAGAATATGGAGGAGGGAGGGCACCCCTCAATGACAAAGGTCCAGAATTTGTCCCATATATGAACTCATTAGTCTTATTTTAACTGCTATGCCACCATAATTGTGAAAATAACCCATCGAGAAAGGCTTTGAGACCAGGCGGAATCCTCTGTTTACTGACTCATCAGCGTGACTTCTGCTAACCAGTTTCAACATCCAGCTTTGCAAGAAAACATACAATCTGACGTAAGTGAGGTCATCTTTCACTACTGACCCACTGTATTGTTGGTTAATTAAATCTTGAACCTTATTCTTGAAACAAAAAATAAATAAAATGTTGTTAAGCACCACAAGCAGCCCATATAAAAATGTATTCAAAAAACTAATTTGGCTGTTGTTGTTATCCATGAAGTTTCAAATGTAAAATCATGAAGCTCTACATTATTATTATTCATTCAAAAATTTTCTTTTTCGGCTTAGTCCCTTTATTCATCAAGGGCCCCCACAGCGGAATGAACCACCACATTGTTATTATTATTATTATTATTATTGTTATTATTATTATTGTTATTGTTATTATTATTATTATTATTTATTTTTTTTATATTTAATTATTCAAATATTATCCAAATTCTAACTGAGGAGAGTTGAATGTGCTGGCCAGTTTGTTATTTTCCAAATAAATGACAATAGGCTGCAGTTTTTCATTTAAAACTTTAGATTGTCTTTAGAATTACAAGGTTCTATCTGACATTTTTGTCAAAATTGAGTTATTTACATATTCTTATTAAATGACAACTTATTTACATTATGGGGTGTTTTTTATAAGTTGTTTACATTTTAGGACTTTTTATTTTAAAAAAATGTTCTATTAAGCAAACATAATGTTTGCTTAATGGAATGCAAAATCTTTGAAGCTCAATATCTCAAAATCATTCAGAACGTGGATAGAACCTTATAACTTCAAGTTGACTAGATTCCTATTATGATATATGATATATAATATTATGATATATGATGTAAATAAACCTGTATTTTAAAAATAAGCATTTATTTATATTTATTTATTTAAAAAATTCTTTAGGAAATATTTTTGGTACATCAAAAAGTGTTTTGAACACCCTACCAGCTAATCCAGTTAAAAAAAATTGTGTTTAAAATGTTACTGGTAGTATTTACTGTACCTTTCATAATTAAATTGAAAATGAGTCAAATAACTGCAAAAAATAAAAAATAAAAAAAAAGAGAGAGAGAGAGAAAGAGAGAAAGGCTGGCTACAGGCCTGAATATGGCTATAAAATAAATGCTCTGATCTTTTTTTATAGCTAGTCACATTTTATTTACATTAGAGTGAGTTAAAAGAATTGATATAAAGATCAAGAATGCCAGAAAAAAATTACTTATTACTGCAATAAGGATCCAGCTTTTAAAAAAAGACCTCTCGCTACAGTGACTGCAGCATTTGTTTAGGCTTGATTACCTTTAGTTTAAATTTGAACTTAAATATGCTTTTATTCACTCTTAGCTCACTTTATACAGCACTGAATTTAAATGATATATTACTCAAACTGAATATAAACAGAACTGAATATATACAGATAAATAAAAGCTGCTAACCTTTTATTTATTCTTATAATTAACTATTGCAACATGCAAAGTTAATGTATAATGTTAATGCATATGAGCAATTCCATGCAAATGTCAATCTTGCCATGAAAAAAATTATGTTTTCACCAAAATAAGGAAACTGTGTTTTTTGTGGTAAACAAGAATTTTACAGTACTTTAGAAATACTCTAATATGCATCTGCCAATGTTTTTAAACTATTCTATTTAATTTACCAAAGTCACACAAGTGGCAATTTCATATCTGTCACATCCATAACGTAGAGATGTCACATCCATAACGACACTTTTTCCTCATAAATGTAAAAATATTAAATTAAATAAAACTGATCAATTTTGTTTTAGAGAGAGCCAACTTTTATCCTTTTGATTGTCATTAAATCTTTTGGGTTGTGTAGTTTAATTCACAGAGTTTCTACTAAGTATGTTGAATACTGTAAACCTGCAGACTTTTTTTTTGTCACATCCATAATGCATGCTTATTTTCATATGTATTTTTCGCCAAGTACAAAACATGTTTACAGATTGAAATTTTTTCTGATTTTATAACTCTGTGGTCAGTTGTTCAAGAAAATATAAACAAAATTTTCAATATAATGTTAACATACACTTTCTATATGAATTTATGCTTTGAGTTTTCACTGCAAATGTCACATCCATAATGCTGGAATTGCTCAAATCCAAATTACTCAACCTAAAACTAAATATAAACAGATAAAAAAATATCTGCTAACATTTTATTTATTCGTATAATTAACTATTGCAATATCCAAAGTTAATGTATGTTATGAGTGAAACTGAATGAACTGCTTATTGTAAAGTGTTACCAAAACATTCTCTTAAAGTGAAGACATACTATAAATAGATAACAAATCACATTTTCCCAGAAATGGGTTGGGGCTGGAAGGGCATCTGCTGCGTAAAAATGTGCTAGATAAGTTAGCGGTTCATTCCGCTGTGGCGACCCCGGATTAATAAAGGGACTAAGCCGACAAGAAAATGAATGAATGAATAAATCACATTAAAATATAATTAAAACCATAAATCATCCTTGTTGTCAAATTAAATTTGGTTACTTACAGAAGCAAATCTAATCAAAGCAAAAAAGTGATTTTTTACTCACATTCCTTTTGGTCAGTCCAATTCTTGTGTTTACTCTCCGTCTTTTTCAGTCTGCTGCTTTCAGTTAATCTCAAAGAAAAAATGCCTGCATTTCAGACGTAAGCCTCTTTTGTTCCTGTTGCTCTCTGTTTATACAGCAGGAGTGAATCAATTTTGCTGTGGTCACTCTGGCAGTGGACCACCAGGATGCACAGCACCTCCCTCTTTGTGCATACCTCTACCTGTCTCTCAATCCTCTATTGCACTTCATAACTTTTTGCTTTTGTGATTAGAGGACATTGCGGAAGATAGATATTTTGGAGAGCCAGAAATGAGGCTTTAGTCAGATGAATAAACATCATATTGGACGAAGCACTTGGGGCTGTAAGATTAATAAAGCACAGTGACATAATCTGTGCATCTGGGTGAGAGAGAGGGAGAGAGAGAGAGATTCATACGGAAGTGTAAATGTGCAAGTAGTCACCCGAACTAAGCAACTAAAGTCACTTAATCCTTCGTCTATCCTCATTCTTATCAACAGAATTGGACAGCTTTAAAGTGCATACACCCACATAGTTCATGCAAAAAGACGAGGCACAAATCCCACAATCCTAGAATGTCTCAAACTTAAAAATAGAACCATATGAAAGTACATATGGTGCATTAATTTTGTTATGATTGTTTGCATCCAAGCATTGTCAACAACTATTGAGATTAATATTTATTTATTTACTTATTTTTGTTTATTTGTTTATTTATTTATTTATGTATTTATTTATTTAAAATTTATTTTTATTAAATTTAATAAAATTTAATTCATTCATTCATTCATTTTCTTTTTGTGCTTAGTCCCTTTCTTAATCTGGAGTCGCTACAGCGGACTTATATAGCATGTTTTACGCAGCATATGTTTTGCCCTTTCAGCCACAACCCAACACTGGGAAACACCCATACACTGTTGCATTCTCACACATAAACTACGGCCAATTTAGCTTTTTCAGTTCATATATACCACATGTCTTGGGACTACAGGGGAAACCGGAGCACCCGGAGGAAACCCACGCCAACACGGGGAGAACACAGAACTTCACACAGAAATGCCAACTGACCCAGCCGAGGCTCGAACCAGTGACCTTCTTGTTGTGTGGCAATCATGCTACACACTATTTATCTATCTATTTATTTATTTAATTTTATTTATTTAGAAAACATGAACTCCACAATAGCTCTCTTGAGCGATGAAGTCTGCATTTTTCCCTGAAGCATCTCATGCCCATCATTGGTACATCTGTGCTTTGCTAATGCAATGCATTAATGCTGAAACGTCCATTGGACCTTTGACTTTGACATCAATAACATTGATAGACATATTTCATAAAGGCCCATCAGGTGTTATAATGGCATGTCTATGTCAGGATGCATTATTCATGCAGAACTAACTCCGATTTATAAATGGAGCGAGTATTGAACTAAAGAGTGTGTCAGCGAGCAAAAGAGAATGCAACAGAGATGAATGCATGAGGGTAGTTTAAAAAGGAAAACTCTTTTAGGTTATACAGATTTGTAATTATTTAAAGCAGACCAGGACTAGTCATTTTTTTGTAATTATTCTCATGAACATATATGCAATTTTAAAAATGACAACAAAGAGCTTTTCAAAACTTAATAATCTTTGGAATATTTTGTTTTCAACAGAAGAATCTGAAAAAGGTTTAAAATCACTTAAATTACACTTCAATTAATTTACTTGAGTCTTAATAAACCTTAATTAAAGGATACTTTATACAAAAATTGGTAACACTTTACAATAATAGTACATGCATTAAAGCTGCAAGCAGCAATGAAAGGGACCTTGCACCTGGGCTCACCGCTGACAGAGCACAATGAACTTCTGTCAGCAGGTGGTGCTATGACTGCGATTGAATATTCACATGTAGATGTCTTCAGTGTAGTACTATAACCAATGGTGCGGAATTTGGAGCAGACTGGACATAGTAAGCCTGAGTAATAACAGCTTGCTTTTCCATGCCGAAACACTGAGATTTGTCACACGCCTTTCAACAAAAACTCTAGATTTTCACAATTTCAAGAGTTCACACTTAGAAATTGCTTGACGCTATTAACAGGTTTGGCTGATGCCTGAGTTATAGCAACTTCCTGTTTCATAGCGAAACAAAGATGGAACGGCCGCCATGGACACAGCCTACAGCAAAACTCTAGATCTTCATAATTTAACACCACCAGGCCTTTAGATTACAACAAGCAATTTTGGTGTTGATCTGATAAAATCCCTTGGAGAAGTTTGTTAAAATACAACGCCTGGAAATGGTAGAAACTGCACATTTTCAGCAGAGGAAGTCTGCAAAATCTGACTTCCTGTTGGGTTTGATATTTAGCTTCAAAAGACTTTATTGTAGATATTAGGAGGGCCACTCCGTCAAATGTATATTGCTCCTTTAACAGATCTTTAACTGACTATAAGAAACTTTGCAAGTAGGTCAACTTACATTAACCCTAACCTAACAGTCTACTTATAATCTAATGAGTCTAATGTAATCTAATGTAACTTAAATTCAACAGACGGACCATCAAAATAAAGTGTGACCAAACAATTTACAAGTCATATGTGTGTGAAAAATGGCTAAATTAATTACTCATGTTTGTTGACATTAAAACTTTAGTTTCAGCTAAACTTGTATATAAAGTAAATAATATTAAGTAAAAGTGCAACTTGACCAACATAAACTCATGACTTGTTAATGTATAATGGTCTTCATAACTAGGTATGGGCCGGTAGAAGATTCTGACGATTTGATAACCTTGGATAAAAACATCACGGGTTCACAATATAGTAATTACTACTTAAAATAAATTATTTAAATGTTTGGGTAAAAAAAAAAAAAAAAAAAAAACTACTTTTTTTTCCCCTTTTAAGCACAATATGTTTTAATTTGAGAAACATTTAAAGTATTTTGGAGCAGTGAACATGTCAGACTGAATAACTCAAATGAATCATTGACTTCTGCTGTCTCCATTAGTTTCAAAAACACACATTTCTTTACAAATTAAAATGGCATTTTTGGCTACATTTTCTGCCGAAGATACCGTTGTCCTAAAAAAAAATTAAAACCATAAAAAAAATTCTTACATATACTGTAGAAACAGTTTAGCAGTAAATGTTGATGGTTTTAAAACCTTGACTTTTACAAACCACTGTATACCTTGAAAAAAAAAGTTATCCCATGCCCAGTCTCTGGGGGGAACATTATTATTACTTCTTAATGAATTCCTGTTAAAATGTCAAGGTTTATGAGTTAAGTGTCCATATAAGGTTTAAAGATACTCAAACTAGGTCCTGCTGGCCAAAAGTGTCCCAAAAAAAAAAACTTTGATTTGGTCCACCCTGCCATCTGAGAACGGTTTAGAGATTATCATTTCAAATTTAATGCAACCTTATATTTGTTTGCATACGTTTTGTTAAGTTACAAAAAGAAAAAAAGACTATCTAAAGTTAAAGGTTGCAATGAATATTAGTCAGATTAAGTTTAAAAATGTAAATACAGAGGACAGAAAACAAGATCTCTGGTGAGTGAATAAAGGCAAGATTCTGTTTAACTAGTGTGTTCAGCAATGAATTCCACCATGTGTTGTTTTTATTGCAATAAATTTCAATCTGAAAAAAAGTTACACTGGATTAGTTATTACTATTCAAAGTAATATTTTTTTATTTAATGAATTAGGAAATTACTCATGACAAGGTTTATTGGTTTGTTATATTTCACTGCCGACAATATTTGACAGACAGACACACAGTTAGGCATTCCTGCTTTAAATGTTAGTACATTATGTACTGTTTTTGTAAAGCATTAACTAAAATTCTAAATTCTGTTATTTACTCATCCCCTAATTTATTAACACCGCTATACTCAAATGGAGCAATTCTCTTTGTTCATAGGAGAAAATGGGTCAGGTTTGAGACAAAATAATAAATTATAATTATTTGTTTCTACTAAAGATATTTTCCCCCACCAACCTAGAGTATATGATTGAGATTTTGGCAGAAGGACACTAAAAGGTCTAAACTCAGTCTGGCAAAGTGCAGCTCTAACTTTCCTTAAACACCTGCAATAAAGCTTACAGCAAGATTGATTAGCTTGTTCAGGTGTGTCTGATTACAGTTGGCAAAACCCTGCAAGATACCAGCCCTTAGGATCAAATTTGACCCTGGAAAGGATCAGTTTTGGGTAAACTTTCCTTTCAAAGTTTTCCCCAGTATTTACACAATGTTCATTTAGTCACTTATGCAAATTGCTGGTAGTAGTCACTATTTGTAATAAAACTATCCATCTAGCTCTAAATAACACATTAAAGTAGATGGGCTAAAGTAAAAGACCCCACCCGATGCTTGTCAGTTAAGTTTCCCCATTATGCATACCTGTAAACTGTTAGGACTTGGTTTATTAAAAAAATTAATAAATAAAAAAAAATAAAAAAACCCTGCTCAAAAAGAAAACATTCTTTAAAATAACCCTCCAAGATTAATGATTGCACCGAACAAGCTATTGAAATAACAAATGACAGCTTTTCTCCATTTCTCACAAACAGAGGACTTTTATTCCATCGCAAGTTGTTAACAGACAGAAAAGCCTTTGAAGTCAACATTTATTTTTAACCTCACACACGAAACAGAACAGAGTATATAAAAATAATATTGGTCTTCAATTTAAGCATGTAATTTCCTTCCAGGCACGTGGTGCAAACATTCAACCAGATGGGAGAATGGTCGCGTATCAAAAAAAAGAAACAGCAAAGGGGTCACATCTACTCCTTGGAGGCCATGTGTGCCATCAGGTCACATACACGGTTGCTGTAACCGAACTCATTGTCATACCTATGGGAAGACATTAATCTTATTTAAAAACATTAAAAAAATAAAAAAAAAAAAAGTACAAAGTTTGAGAAATTAAAACAATGGTTATGAAATCTTTTTAAAATAAATAGCCTATAAACAAAATTAAGGCTGAAAATGACAAAATCAAGATTAAGTTGTAATAAGACAATTTCATTTAAAATTCAGATGAGGCAAAGCTTGTTCACAAGGCAAATCTTCCAAAAGACTGCAGACAAAAGTTAGTCAAATTAAAAGAGTATGAGAATTAGTAAAACAGTATCTTACCATGTGACCAGCTTGACAAAGTGATCGTTGAGAGCAATACCAGCACCAGCGTCAAAGATGGATGAACGGCAATCCCCATTGAAGTCAGTGGACACAACCTGGAACCAGGAGATTATAAATGTATAACGACAATGGAAATTTATATTAAATTAAAAACAATAGCCACAGGTCATTTAATAAATAAAAAAAACCTGGTGCTCCGTGTATCCCAGAATTCCTTTCATGGGCCCATCAGCTGCAGCCTTGACGACTTTCTTGATCTCATCATACTTGGCCTGTAAAATAGAGCAAGGGTTAATTTGTTTGTGTGGCAAGCAAACACTTACTACAGCAAGACTGAGTTTAAACATCTTTCAGCTGTAGCCACACAGTTTGGAAACTCACAGGTTTCTCAAGACGGACTGTCAGATCCACAACAGAGACATTGGGGGTGGGGACACGGAAGGCCATACCAGTAAGCTTGCTGAAATGAGCAATAATCATGGTCAATACACAAATATAAATAACTACTTGTATAATAGAAATAAAATCACTTATCAAATATATCTAAAATAAATTAATATAAATCTAATAAATCATAAGTTAAGACAAATCAAACTTTAAAAACTACACAATACTACAAAAAAAAAAAAAAAAAAAAAAAAAAAAAAAAGTTCATAGCAGAGGTTTTAAATTAGACTGACACTCAAATGTCAAAAGATGAGGTAAAACTGACCCATTGAGCTCAGGAATTACTTTGCCTACAGCCTTGGCAGCCCCAGTGGAGGCTGGGATGATGTTCTGACTGGCACCACGGCCATCCCTCCACAGCTTCCCAGAGGGCCCATCAACGGTCTTCTGTGTTGCTGTGATGGCATGAACAGTGCTCTGAAATGGAAAACCAGGACGTTCTTGAAAAATTTGTATAAATCGTGACTTCCACATTTAATTGCTTTAAAAAGCATAGTCCAGTGCAGGGCTTAAATAAATTGGTGCATCACAGCAGGTCTCAATCACTTTAGGGTCAAAAGGCTTTTAGAGGAGATTGGAAAGGCCATTTAATCTTACCATAAGACCTTCAACGATGACAAAGTTATCATTGATGACCTTTGCCAAAGGAGCCAGGCAGTTGGTGGTGCAGGAGGCATTGCTGGGAGAATAAATAAAATAATGTCACAAACAATACTATAAATGCAGACATTACATTTAACATGCCTTGAGATAAATATTTCTTTATTACACCCCCTACTGGATAAATCATGACTGCATTTAGACACCATACCAACTTAGTTTAAATAAAAATATGGATATAGTACATGTCTTTCTACAAGTATTTCTAAAAGCTTTAGCCAAATTTAGGTGCTTTATCTATTATCAAAAACGAATCAATTTTCAAACAAGCAAATACTTATAAGTAAATAAATAAATAAATAAATAAATAAATAATAAAAACACCATTTACCTTACAACTGTGAGAGAGTTGTCATATTTCTCATGGTTGACACCCATGACAAACATGGGGGCATCTGCACTTGGGGCAGAGATGATGACTCTCTTTGCACCACCCTTAATGTGAGCCTACCAGGAGAGCAAAATTTCAGTTACAGAAAAACAATTGTTGTTGCAGGCAGCTTATGTAACATCCATGATTACGTACAGAAGCCTTCTCAATAGTAGTGAAGACACCAGTAGACTCCACAACATAAGTAGCACCTGCATCACCCCACTTAATGTTGGCTGGGTCCCTCCTGTTTAGGCAGAGATCATGAGCATAGCCCAATGCTTGCAAAAATAATAATAATAATAATAATAATAATAATAATAATAATAATAAAAACCATGCATAGTTTGGAGGAACCGCACTCACTCGCTATAGACTGTGATTGCATGACCATCAATGACCAGTTTGCCGCCTTCTGCCTTAACCTCACCCTTGTACTTTCCATGGGTGGAGTCGTACTGGAACATGTAAACCTGTGAAGAAACAAGCACTATAAATATATTCAAAATAACCCCAAAACTAGTTAAATAAAAAAAAAAAAAATTAAGGAACTTGCCATGTAATCAAGGTCAATGAATGGGTCATTGATGGCCACGATCTCCACTTTCTTGGTCAAGAAAGCAGCACGGGTCACCAGACGGCCAATGCGACCGAATCTGAAAAAAAAGCTCATTCATAAACACTTGCTTTCATCTCACATTAAGAAAGAAAAAAGAAAAAAAAAAGAAAACAACCGCAGTCAGGCAACTTATCCACTAGATGGCAGAAAGGACCCATTTCTGAACATGCACAAAGTCAAACATTGTGCCCTTGTGAGCGCAGTAACTCTGGGTCAATTGGAGAGTGGGAGCAGACAGCAGTTAAATAAATTAATTTTAAAAAATAATAATAAATAATAATAATAAATAATAATAAGTAATTAATAGTATTATTATTATTATTATTATTATTATTAATAATAATAATAATAATAATAATAATAATAATAAACCAAAAATATAAATAAACTCTGGGGAAAGTCAACTATGTGCTACAGGAGATTAAGAGCTAGATCATGAAGAATGGGCTTTTGGATGAATGATCTCCACAAATATTTGCCCCAGCTTCATAGAGGCATGTCCTCCAGGCAAGGATACAAATTCCATAGGCCTCCAGCTGCCATTGTGAGCTATTTTAGTACATCCAACAACACTGCACAAAATGCAGAGAAAGAAGGACTGACCCCACAAGGAGTTCCAGAATTCCCTTTTTGTTTATTGCAACACTCAGCTGTACATTCAATCAATAGGTCAAAGAAAGCAGCCTATTGATACTGCGATAATGATCACAGTACATACTTTCATGCACTGATAAGACACTGATATGGTAGTGGTACACTTTCAAAACATTTGCATCAAGTCTGTAAAGATAGAGAAACAGGGCAAAGGTAAAAATTTCCAGTGCTCTTAGCAAATGTGGATTGACCATTTGTCCAGTGCCATTAGTGTTCAAATCATAAAGTCAAGTGACATTGTAACAGGCTTTAGAAAGGGATTTTGTATTTAAAGTTATTAATTTGATAAACTGAAGACCATGTCAAATTACTTGCATAATTGAAGTTTCATATAACTTTAGATTGTATAAACCCATGGCAAAAATGCAAAGTAGGCCTATTATAAATTTCTTGCTTGTAAAATGAACCAAGGCTACTTAAGGACACCACTGGGGTGAACTTGGGGTCATAACCTTTTGAGTGCCTAAAGACAGACTTCCATCTAAAGGTGGATATTTTAAGTCGCAAAAGACTTGTGCTGTAATTTAGGGTGCCTAAACTTCACAGCACAGTCCTGGATGAGCATTAAAGTTTCAGGTTGTGTGCACATGAACGATATGCATGTGTCCTGTACTGGTCTCTTCAGGATCAAGTTTCCTGTTACACAACCCAATAAGCTTTGAAAAGGTCACAGCTGGTGCTGGGGGTTTTTCAATGCAGAACACACAAGCTTGGATTCTTGAACCCAGAGTCCTGTACAACATGGTCTAAGTAAAATGCAGACTCGAAGCAAACTTTGAACCTGGAGTAAAATACAAGGCAAAGAAGCCAAGTACACAGATAAAAATTACCATTATTTGTCGTCATGATGACGTCAATGTACACAGCGATGGCACAACACCAATAAAGCAGTTTGACTGGCTGGCTTAGGTGACACCCCCTCCAACCATTCATTACAATCAATTAGAAAGTCAAAACTTAATACAACTTCCAGAAAGCATTTAACAGCAAAACACTAACAAACAAGCTTATAATAAAATAAAACTGATGTCCTGTTGTTCAAAACAATTAATAATAAAAGTTGCAAGCAGCCTAATGTTCATTTCTTTCATATTTGAATCAAATGGAGTACATACCCGTTAATACCAACTTTAACCATTATGCCTGATTTGGTTGTGTCCTCTGGAAGGAAAACAAAAGGTTGTAATTAATTCACACGTTATTATAGGCGTCTTTCGTTATGGGAACAAAGTACAGGTTGTGAAACTGCAACACCTCTAACTACAGATAGAGAGTGAACAAAAAGTTCATACACATTTGTAGTTCACAGTAGCCTGTTGTATTCATACTCAAGCATTTCCCAATTGGCCAGAAAATGTAGGCTAGAAGTTCTAAAGAGCATGAACTCTCAGCTTTCATTAGAAATGTTGCTCCATGCCATTAACATGCACATATATTTAAAAGTTGCTAACATTTGCAAAGGCTTCACCAGCGCAATCTGAGCAAAGACTACATAATTAAACACTAAATAATTCAAGCATTTGAAACATGAAATAACTAAATTTACCGTTTGTGAGAAGCCTCTGTTCGTCCTGACACTTGGTGTGAGTGGACTGATTACGAACACGAGGATAATTTATATCTGGTGCGATAGCATTGACCACGCCCCCTGGACTTTAGGCTATAAGTACCACGCCCCCTGGACTTTAGGCTATAAGTACCACGCCCCCTTAGAATGTCAAGGTCGTACTGGGGTACAGTGAATGAAACTACTACATCTACTGAATAATAATAATAATAATAATAATAATAATAATAATAATAATAATAATAATAATAATAATAATAATAATGATGATGATGATGATGATGATGGCATATATGACTGATGATGATGATAACCAAGCTTTGCTAGAGTATTAAATATTATATAACTAGTGACATATCAAAGTTTCCCTTTGTACTTTTTATGAAAGAAGCAATGACTATGATCGAGAATTATGCTTTCTCAAATGGCCATGATTCTGTAAGCACTTCAGTAATATGTAGTGCATTATGAGAAATAAATGGTTTGCAGGTTATGTATAAGGAAACCAGGCAGAAGTAATTTAGGCTTGTAACCCTATGCAATTTGTACACTGGCTAAAATAAATAAATTATTAAATAAATGTATTTAGTATGTATTATATGTATATTTGAGATGGTCTGTCCACTCTGACCTTCTAAAACTAGCCCAGACCGTGCATATGAAGCAGGAGATCAAATCGCCCTCATCATGAGTGTGTGACATTTACAGGAAAGACCATGACCCTTCCCTTTTACTCAGGCATTCCTGCATCCCACGATCCTTTGCATCAGTAGGAAATCCAATGCCTTTGTACCTACACAGATTCTTTGAGCCTTCACATGTGCATATCTGTGCAAGTAAATCAAATGCAAAACCAAAGTGGTTGTAGCATAACATAAACATTATCAAAAGTGACAAGAGTTTAGAGAGTGACAGTGTGCATTAATAGCTCTATCAAATTTGATTAATTACACTACAAATTTGCATACTGACTTTATGGTTTTATGAATTTGCATATTGAGTTTTGATTAATCACATTATAATCTTTCTGTTATCCATCATTCATGTTGGTTTTAATTATGTTAAATGCAGCTAACTTTTATCCCTTTGTCTGTAATTAATCACAGGTTTGTACTAGTAATTAACACAGACACTATTAGATCTTGCACAGAGGACAGACTGAAAAAAGATCCATGTATTATAGCGATTAGCTGTCAGTGCAATGTTATAAAGTAGCTCTCCACTTTTGTTGCAAACATGACTTGTAACAATGCAGTCTTTCTTTGTTTTGACTTATTTTTACTCAGTGTTGGTTTGTATCATCTCAGTTTGCACATCTGACAATTTTCGATTGTGACTATTGCTGTTGACCCTTGGCCTTTGGTCTTCTTATATTTCCAATGTCACGAGATGAAAAGATGCCCAAGTTGGTTTTGCCACTGAATATAAAAGTGCAGCATCACCATTTTAAATCTGCCAGCCTTTAATCTTCATTAACATCTTTAGTTTGACTGAAGTATTTGCTTCCATTTAAAGTCATGATTTATTTAAATGGAGACACTTCTGACCATTTACTCATCCTCCACATGTTCCAAAACTGGGATTATTTCAAGTTATTCATTCATTCATTATCTTTTCAACTTAGCCCCTTTACTGATCTGGGGTTGCCACAGCGGAATGAACTGCCAACTTATCCAGCATATGTTTTAGGTAGCGGATGCCCTTCCAGCTGCAACCAATCACTGGGAAACATCTATGCACACACATATACTATGGACAATTTAGCTTACCCAATTCACCTATACCACATGCTTTTGGACTTGTGGAGTAAACCGGAGCACCTGGAGGAAACCCACACAAACATGGGGAGAACATGCAAACTCCACACAGAAATGCCAACTGACCCAGTCGAGGCTCGAACCAGCAACCTTCTTGTTGTGAGGCAATTGTGCAACAAACTGCACCACGGTGCAGCCTATTTGTAGATAGACAGAAGAACCAGCCAATGGTATTTTTTGTTCTTACTATCAATGGCAACCAATATTTTTCAGAACAGTGTGTCAAAGAATTTAATACACACTTCGACCCACTTGAATAAGTCAGTGAATGGTGTGGAAACTTTCATTTTTGGCTGAACTATCCATTTAATAATAATTCATCACTCATTGTTTTCATAAAAACTTTGACGGCACTCAGCAACTGGCCCTCAGAATAGTGTATGCACATCCCTGCTATCTGCTCCCCAGCCACCAGAGAGAATGTGCTGGGCTGTCGCCAGGGTCAGACTAAAAATACCCAAACACTCAAAGGCTGACCCTGCACCCTTTCCACTGCGGCTATCTTGTGCTCTTGTGGAGCGACCCACACAATCCACTTCACCCTGTGACGACTGACTCACATGATTCAGGCAGAACCAGACGAGCTTCTGAACGTAACCCTGATGGACACAAATCGCACGTCTGTCACGTTACATCAAGTTCACTCCAGATAACTCATTTTCTGCAGGTGGAATTTTAGCCGAGCAGTTTGTTGAACTTTGCTGACAAGTTGCTGACTGTTTAAACTCTGTTCTCTTGTGTGGATCATGGTTTACGAGCACTGATTATTGGTACTGTATGTGAGGGTGTTATATATTAACTGAAGTGGCATAGCTGCAGAGATCAGAGTCCAGGAACTAACACTATCTTACTGAAGTGTGGACTGCCAGTCTAGAGCTTTGAGATATACAGTGCTATCTTGTGGTCAAAATTGCAAAACGCATTTAAAATTATTGATCTTGATGATTTCATATTTAAATAAACTAAAGTGTTGATATGGAAAAATGTACTGGTGTTGGAATTTCAAGGTAATTTCAGAATTCGTAAATGCCTTTTCAGGTTCTGAAGGTTATTTTATTTGTTCATTTATTTAGTGCTTTTAGTATCCAAACCTGTACAGCTGTTCGTTCATTCATTTATTATCTTTTTGGCTTAGGCCCTTTATTAATCAGGGGTCGTCACAGTGAAATGAACCGCCAACTTATCCAGCATATGTTTTACACTGCGCATCCCCTTCCAGCTGCAACCCATCACTGGGAAACATTCATACACACTCATTCACACACATACACTATGCACAATTTAGCTTACTCAATTCACCCATGTCTTTGGACTTGAGGGGGAATCTGTCTTAACCCTAAATATTTAGAATATTGTTTATATATATTAATATTGTTAATATTTTATAAATAAGGTTTTGATTTAAGCAGTTTAGACTGTTTATATGGCATTTGTTTGACTTTTTTGGTATTTTTAGTTATGGTTTATTCGCTTAGATTAACTAAACTCAACAAATCCTTTTTTTTCCGGAGATAGGTTGTGGCTGGAAGGGCATCTGCTGCGTAAAACAAATTCTGGATAAGTTGGTGGTTCATTTCGCTGAGGTGACCCCAGATTAATAAAGGCACTAAGCAGAAAATGAATGAATGAATGAACAAATTTTTTGCGTTTCATGGAAAAAGGATATGCATTAGAAATAATATTGGAAAGAATATTCATACATTCATTCACAATATATTTCTTTAAATGCAGTTTGCTCCAAAAAGTTTGGTTCAAAAGACAAAAAAAGCATCATTATCATCACCACCAAAAACAAAAGCGTACATAACAAAAAACTCAATTTGTCGAACCATTTTACCACATTTCTGTACCACATAGAAAACATTCGCTAAAATAGAACATCTAATATTTGACCCATGCAGGGTATTATAACATATTGCATTAAATAATATTAATAAATCATTCATTCATTCATTTTCTTGTCAGCTTGACCCTTTATTAATACAGGGTTGCCACAGCGGAATGAACCGTCAACTTATCCAGCAAGTTTTTACGCAGCGGATGCCCTTCCAGCCGCAACCCATCTCTGGGAAACATCCACACACACATTCACACTCACATTCATACACTATGGACAATTTAGCCTACCCAATTCACCTGTATCGCATGCCTTTGGACTGTGGGTTAAACCAAAGTACCTGGAGGAAACCCATCCGAGTGCAGGGAGAACATGCAAACTCCACAGAGAATAGCTAACTGAGCCGAGGCTCGAACCAGTGACCCAGCGATCTTCTTGCTTTCAGGCGACAGCACTACCCTCTGCGCCACTGCTTCGCCCAATAATAATAAATAATAATTTATAAGTAATATTTAACAGTTGAAAATTGTTATTTGCCCCCTTTATATTTTTTCTTTTTTAAATATTTCCCAAATGATATCTAACAGATCAAGGACATTTCTTGTTTGGTCTTGTCACAGTCTTGTTTGGTTAATTAAATAAACAGGGGGGCTAATAATTCAGGGGAATTAATAATTCTGACTTCAAATATTGCAGCTGTACATCATGTACTTTTGAGGCTTTTTAGGCCAGAATGTAGTTGTGTAGATTGCATTTGCAGATTTTTTTATAAGGATATTGCCTATTTTATAATATTTATAATTTCTGCTTCAGCTTGTCATTGAGCTAAGCAAAGATGGTTGATGTTTTCCATCCACATGATGGCGTCAGAGACCACATAATATGCCCTTATAGGAGAAAAAATCTGCGTATTCTCAAACAAGGTGACGCAGTGGCACAGTAGGTTGTGCTGTCGCCTCGTAGAAAGAAGGTTGCTGGTTTGAGCCTCGGTTGGGTCAGTTGGTGTTTCCCCCACAGTCCATAGACATGCACTACAGGTGAATTGGGTAGGCTAAATTGTCTATAGTGTACGAGTGTGTATGGATGTTTCCCAGAGATGGGTTGCAGCTGAAAGGGCATCCACTGTGTAAAACATATGCTGGATAAATTGGCAGGTCATTCCTCTGTGGCGACCCCAGATTAATAAAGGGACTAAGCTGAAAATGAATGAATGAATTTTCAAACAGCTGATCAAATCATTAATAAACTGTTGAGTCACATTCTACATCGATCTCTCTCTCTTTTACGTTACAGTGCTGTATTTATACCACAGTAACTGTAGTGTATTGAGTGTGAGATGGGACTCCCATATAAGGAATGTGAGCAATTTGTGTTGGCCACTATTTGTATAACCCTGAGAGAGAGAACAAAAGAAGAAATGCCTGCATGTGTTTAGTAATTTTCTTTATCGCAAACACAACAAAAATCTGGTAGTGTTTACGTTGCCTAGACTTTTTTTGGGTTATTGTGATATCCCGATTGCAACAGGAAAATACTGGGAAATGTCTCTAGACTGATGGCATTTCATGCCGGTCAGCCATATAACATTAAAATGTCAGCAAAATTACCTGTTTTGTCATCACTTTAGATATTACGCTAGAGAATAATCCAAATACTAGCTATAAAATGATGTTGGAGAATTAGTAATGGCTTCTGCTATTCTGACATCAGCTGCAAATGTGTATTAATGGTGGAAGAAAGTAGTTTGTTTTTCTTTTTTATACACTATCATGCCATCAAACTGTTGTATAAATGCAATATCACACTTATAGTAGTGCAATGTGGCTGTATACCGTCACTGGTGGGACAATGCATTCGTGTGATATCTGGCATCACAGTGGCGCAGTGGGTAGCAAGATCGCCTCACAGCAAGAAGGTCTCTGCTTCGAGCCTCGGCTGGCTCAGTTGTGGAGTTTGCATGTTCTCCCTGTGATTGCGTGGGTTTCCTCCTGGTGCTTTGGTTTACCCCACAGTCCAGAGACATGCGCTATAGATTAATTGGTGAAGTTAAATTGCCCATAGTATATGTGTGTGGCTGAGTGTGCATGGAAACACTGGTATAAAGGACATAACAGAGAAAGAATATCAGACTATTTCAAGTGAATGTTAAACAGGGTTATATCCAGATACTTATTACTTGTAGCTATACACAAACACAATTCAGTGCAGAAAATGTATTCCTATAAAATATGTAGTTCAAGATTTTACTCCCAAACATAGTAAGAATTGTTCAAGCTATAATCCTAACGCCTACACCAATGTTTCATAGGCTGATTTAAATGAAAGGGATACATGCTGTTCTCAAATTATTCTGTGTTTGAGGAAGCTTACAAACTCCTTCTCAGCATTAAAAGAGGATTCCGCTTCAGTAAAATGAAAAGTGGTGCAGTTCAAGTACATTTTCAGCAATAATACAAATTAAATCCTTTTACAAAAACTGTTAATTTTGTCTGTGAGCAATTAATGTTCTTTATTAAGATTAAATATCTGGCACATACACCTCAATAAACCGTGACTGCCCACGCATCATCACAGAATGAATGTGTTTCAGCCTGTGTGTCCTTCTTCAATGAGAGCTGATTAAGACTGTGAAAATCCTGTCACATTCTCCCATTAGCATATTTGCAGAAAAAAAGATATATGTGCTGAAACAGGTGGAACTACTTGATTTGCAGTGTGTGGGAGAACACATGGCTTCAGAGAAGCATAATAAAAACACACAATAATACACCCAGAAAACACTATAAATATGACATGGGATCAAACTTTATTCAGGCAAAAATTAAAGGTGAGGAGTATATATTTATGTTCTATAAAGCATGCATTTTGAGACTCTTTGAGACCTTATGAATACTAGTTAACTACTAGCAGAATATCAAAATGAGGGTCACAAATCAACTACATCTAAAACACTCAGCTCCCTTCATTAAGAAATAAATATGCAAATACAGTTAAACAACGTCACCTTAAATTCAATGTAAAAATAAGTATATTGAGACACAATTGAATGAATTTGTCCACCTACAACTTTGTACACTATTTTCACAGGGTCCCAGACTAGACCAGCACAGAGTTTTGTAACCTAAGTAGGACAACAGTCATTTTAAATCAATTTCTGAGTTCATCATTAGCAGCCGAGGCCACTCATAGAGCCGATCCGGTCCAGTTTCAAGCCAAAACAGCCTCGGTTCCACCCCCTCCGCAACCGATCCGGTGGAGCTCGTTTCTGATTGGCCAAAGCCCCCTTTAAAAGCCGGAGCCAGGCATTCTCATTCTGCACCGGTATGTCAATCCACTTGGGATATTCTGCAACCTTTAGCCCAGAGCTGAAGGTCTGCACGGGCTCTTCCGATTGGTCACTTGTGAGGTTTTCAAGATCATCAAGGGTTAAAAGGTCATTGTATCGCTCAAGGAACTGTTCAATGACCTGCGTTGTAGACACAGGAAAATGTCAACATCACTGTTTTATAATTTAAAATAGTAAGAAGAAAAGAAGCATGTAAAGAAGCATGCCTGAGGAAGCCCACCTGCATGGCTTTGTCAGAGGTGTGAAGGGCTCGGGTGCTGCCCGGCACGGGATTGGCCAAAAGGATAAGAAGCACCACAAACACAGATGAGCACAGCATAGTGCAAGTGATATTGGCCCCAGATACACCACTAATGCGAGGGGATGTGGATAGATTTAGATGAAAAGATTTAGATAGATATACTCAAACACAGGAGCATGGAAATACAAACACCAGCATTCAGCTGAAAACAACACAAAGGGCAAAGAAACAAAAACAAAGAAAGAGGTTAATTTGTGTTTTGCATTAAACTATTCTGAATCAATTTAGATACACATTTTAAAACATGTGTTGGTATTACGGTAAGGGATGGGCAAAAATACATAAAAAAAAAAAACAACTTAATTTTAGGTGTATCAAAATAAACTACAAAATACAGCAGTCACAACGTGTAAAATTTCTGTACAATGATTATTCAACCTCATAATATTTTAAAAGGGTGTTAATTAAAAAATTTTGTTCACATAAATTTTCAGAAATATTGTTTTTGCTACTGAACTCTTCAATACTAAAATCAAAACAAAAAACTTTATTAGGTGTTTTTGATTAATAAATATTTTTGTTTCATATGTTGTGAAATCTTACGGCTTACATCTTTTCTCTTCATTAACTATACAGTGGACATACTGATAAACTACTGCCATTTTAAACAGCCAATGAAGTGTTGTAGGAATCACTACTGTAGGATTTGTTTCTATGTTGTATTTTGTAATGCTGCTAAATACTTTTACAAAGAAACATGACATATCTTTTCAAATCTTCCATCAATTAATGTATTTATTTTTGCTACTGAACTTTTCAATACTAAAATCAAAACTGAAAACTGTCCCTAAAAGCCTCAAAAGTACATTATTTTGTCCAACAGCTCCAATATTTGTTAAACTGTAGTGAGTTTATTGATCTGCTCTCACTGTATGTGGGCAGAGTAAAACAGAAGGATGAGAAGGCTGTACGAGTTCTGATATTGCAGAATAAGGGCTAATAAGTCAGTAGAGCTAATAATTCTGACTTCAACTATATAACTATAGTTATGTATATGTATATATATATATATATATATATATATATATATATATATATATATATATATATATACACACACACACACACACACACAAGGTGTTTTTGATTATTATTATTTTTTCTTATGTTAAGACATCTTAAAGCTTACATCTTTCCTCTTCATTAACTATACAGTAGACCTACTGATCAGTTTGAAACAGTCAAGTATTATTTTTTAACGACAAATATTGTACAATATATTGTACAATATAGTCTTTCTCCTAAGAGTTTTTCCTTGTTCTTTTAATGGAAGAGTTGATAACATCCAGAGCAATCTGAGAGTGCATTCATATAATGTCTTGATGTATTTTGCCAGATTTTTTAAAAGACTAAAATACAAGAATCTAAAGTTTTTTGATAAAAAAAATAAGCCATTTTCATCAGCCCTGTCAATTATAAAAAAATAGTATATAAAATACTATTTTCTATTTAAAATATGTAGTTGAAATGCATGTATTATAATAATATTATATATAATATTATAATACTGCCCATCCCTGATTACAGTTTAACAGAAAATGGGTCAATCTTACTAACAAAAACATGAATCCAGGTCACAATACACAATAATATACAGTTGAAGTCAGAATTATTAGCCCCCCTGTTTTTAGAGAGGATTTTTTCAACATATTTCTAATCATAATTGTTTGAATAACTCATTTTTAATAATACAATTTTTATTTTATCTTTGCCATGATGACTGTAAATAATATTTTTCTAGATATTTTTCAAGACACTTTTAAACAGCTTAAAGTGACATTTAGGCTTATCTAGGTTAATTAGGGTAACTAGGCAGGTAATTTTGACTTTAAAATGCATTAAAAAAAATTAATAACTGCTTTTATTCTAACTAAAATAAAAGAAATAAGACTTTCTCCAGAAAAAAAAAAAAAAAAAAAATATATATATATATATATATATATATATATATATATATATATATATATATATATATATATATATATATATATATATATATATATATATATATATAATTATTATTAGACATACTGTGAAAATGTCCTTGCTCTGTTACACATAGTTTGGGAAATATTTAAAAAACAAAAACAAATTCAAAGTGGGGATAATTATTCTGACCTCAAATGTATTCCCTAAAGAAACGTTTTCCCTCATTACATTTTACATCATTATTTTATTGTTAATACAGTAGTACTGTCAGTATTTGACTAAAAAGGACTTTTAATTCAGTTCAAAGACAGCACAACTGATTCTATGTTTAAACACCTCAAAATATAAAACATAAACATTAATGGGTGGCATCAACTCAAAAATGTTTATTATATGAAATAATAAACAGCTGAGTTTTTCCATGTTTTACAAAAATATAGGTTTAGACAACCATGCATTATTATAGTCAAGTAAATTATTATCATTATGTTACAATTATTTTTATATTTATATAATATTACAATTTCTTTTTTGCAATGCAATGCATTTTTTTAATGAAATTGTATTTAAAATATTCAAACAAAATGATTTATTATTTAGATTTTTGTAAAAAAAAAAAAAAAAAATGACATGGATATGTTCTTGTCAGGTTTCATGAGATTAACCCTTATGTTAAAACAATAAAAATGATGTTTATAAAAACATTTTATGATCATAAAGTATGCATACTATACTTAAATCAACAAACTAATTGTTAAATTAAGTTTCATGTTGAAATTCAACACAATTTTGCAAAGATTTTCACATGATATTAAAAAAATAAAGTTTTGAAATTGTTTTACTCACCAATAAGAGTTTGAGGATCTTATAAAATATCTGACTGAATGCTTTAGTCCTGCTCCATCCTGTGTCTCTCTCCCTCACACGTCTCAGTTCAGTTTTTGGCACCTGCTAGGAGCATCCCTGTCTTTCTCTCTTCCTTCCTCTAAGTGCAGGAATTGGCTTAAATGTGAGTGGTGTTTATATGTCAGTGTGTGTGTTTGCATGAGCTGAGGGAGTATGTTATTAGCATAAAGATGAGGTGTCTATATATGCTTTACCCGTCCCCCCTTTTGCTCATACAACACACACCTCTTTTCCCTCCCTTTTCTCTCTCTCCTTCTCACGAATTCATATACGCAAATGCACCTTATTTTCTCGATGCCTCTTGGATGAAGTCAGAGGTACGGAGGGGGTGTTTGATGTTGTCTGGGTGATCAGGCAGGGGATGCCACCTTCTGCTTGGAATATGACATCATATGGACGCAATTGCAAAAGACGTCGTGACACAAATGCAGGGCACCACAACCAGGTGTTGTCTCTCCCTCTGCCCTGCATTAAATGATCTCATCCTTTCATTTTTTTCTTTCTCGTTTATCCATCTCCTCACATCCTTCTGTTTGCAAGGTGTGACTTTAGCTGCCAAAAGCACCATGGGCTGGCAGAATATTGTATCTTTTGAGAGTACGCCAACACTTTTTTAGTGGACTTAACTCAAGGAGATATATAGAGCTTTCAGTGTCTGTTTGCATAAGAAAGAGACATTTCTTGTGGTTCCTGTATCATACGACTATGCATACGAGTCTAAAAATCATGTTTGATGACCATCATCTGAATTATGTTGTACGTTATTTAAGTGCGTTAAAGGTCACTTATTTAATATGAAGTCTGGATTTTTTTTTGTTTCACCCCATTAATCCTCTTCTGTGGGTCACTGTGAGAAATGTCTTTCCTTTGCTTTTTTTTCCTCTCTCTGTGAGTGCCATCACAGACTGCCAGTGCCATCTGCTTACTGCTCCCACCAACCTCAAGAACATAATACTAGCCACACACACACACACACACACATGCACGCACGCACGCACACACGCACACACACACACACACACACACACACAATAATAATATTACTGTCAATAGTGTCACCATATTCTCTTGCATTAGTAATAATTTACATATTAATATTAATATGTACTATTAATATTAATTACATATTATTAATTACATATTACATATTAAAAACACATTTACAGAGTTTAAATATTTTAATAATTAAATTAGGTTTATTTCAATTAATCTTTATTTCTATAGTTCTTTTATAATTTAGATTGTGTCAAAGCAGCTTAACAGTATGTAATATACTTCATTTAAATATTATGATATCAAATTGAAGACATATTTATTATCACTGCTGTGAAATGATCATTCTTTTTTGGTTTGCCAAGTGCTGTTCCATTGAGAAGTTTATTCAAGACATTTTAAAACATACTAGATTCACAATAATGTATATTTCATTAACTTATATATTTTATATTTGCCATGATCAAAGTACATATTATTTTACTAGCTATTTTGCAAGATACTAAAATTCACTTTGAATGCAATTTAAAGGCTTAAGGTTAATTATACACCTTTGTGCCAAAAAAAAAAAAAGGAATATTGAGGGAAAGTCCATTTATTTCAATAATTTGATTCAAAAAGTGAAACTTTTTTGTGTGTTATTTTAGTTCACTACACACAAAGTGAAATATTTTAAGGCTTCGTTTTTTTTTTTTTTTTTTTTTTTAATGGTTATGGATTAAAGATTAAAAAAGAAAAACTCCAGTATATCACAAAATTAGAATATCATGATAAAGTTGCTGGCAGGATTGGTATTTATGATACAAGTATTTTAAATACATATTTTAAATACAAAACAGTATTTTGTAATTTGTATTTTTTGGGATTTAAGAAAATGGGTTAATATTTTGTATTGTTTAATATTTCAAAATACTTCAGTCTCCTGTATTTTAGTATTTTAAAATACTGTAAAATACTTTGTAAGAAGTCTACATGATGACATCATAAAAATGGGGCTTCAGATTGGTGCTTTCTCAGTTTCTTGCCTAGGCTTGAGATCTAAACAGAAAATTGATTAAGAAGGTGGTCAATGCATGGAGTACGAATGGAAATCATGCAACACACATAAAGGGTTCAATTTTAACGTTCTAAGCGCAGAATTGAAAGCACATGGTGCAAAAGCATTAAGGGTGTGTCCAAATTCACTTTTGCTATTTTAAGGATGGAAAAAATATGGTTTGTGCCACGGTACATGGTCTAACAGCGTTGAACTTATTCTTTTAAGGAGTCATAGATGTGTTTTGAGCATAATGTGCATTAAATCAGAGCCTCATCTCACATTCCCTTCTTATGCCCCATATGTCTCCAAAACTTGACAGGTGGACATAACTAAACTTGTTATTTATTAAAACAAATATAAATATGCATATAAAAAATAATACTGCTAATAATAATAACATTATACAAATGCAGATTGTCAGGAATTAATTGAAAAAAAGTCGCTTGAGGTGGAGATGGCATGGAGGCAGTGGTTTTTATGAACAATACCGGAGATTGGAAAAATCCCGGGAAAAACAGGACTGTTGACAGGTATGCTTTAGACCTGCTTTCAGTTGGTCAATTGCACAGTCTATTTTAGTTTCTCAAAATAGCAACGTGCCAACAATGCGCCTTAACACGCCTCTTTTCTAGATTGGAACACCCATGAGTCCACACAGTGGCGCAAATGGATTTACTATTTAAACAATGTGAAAATTAAGGTTGCGCTGGTCTGACAACAGACCAGCTAAGCTATTTCAACTAAGACCAGAAATATGTAATGGCAGTTTGGTGTACAATTTGGCATCAGCATCTTTGCTTAAGAAATGAGATGGAATAAAATATCGGTCCTTAAGAACAGGATGTGGAGCCTTCAGCTCATAATCATTATCAGTCTCAGTGCTGCAGGTGGGAATGTAGAGGAACTTTAGAAATATAAAACACCTAAATACTGTGTACTAATGTTCACTAAGAAGGTAAACAGACTCTTCCAGTTAAAGAAGAACTGAAAACATATTGGAATAATGAGTAAACTGTACAAATGGATGTAGTTTTAAGTGCGTTGCTGATGTAGATGCCAAGAATATAAGACAAACAACATTAAAAGAAGTCCTACAGTGGCGATTCCTAGAATACTTCATAGACTGTTTCAAATGCCAGTAGCTGATCTGCAGGTGCACTGTACAGTTAATGAAGAAATGGTACAATACAGTATATGAGACAAATATGTAATAATACTTTAGTCTATACAGCAGCAGCAGGATGTATATGATCAGTTTATTTGCAAAAAAGATATAAAAAAAAATACTTTTTTAGAGATATCATGTTTTATGTTGTGCATTAAAGAGTACAATTGCAAAATGCATGATTTATGGAAATTACTTAAATTGGAGACATAATTTTTTTACATTAAGTATTGAAGATTTAAATTGCAAAAAACTACATTTATTGCACAAACATAAATAATATATCATCTTCATATATCACCCTTTAAAACATACAACTTTTAAGAGATGATTGCAACTTCTTTGGCCACGCAATGGATGAAAACACAATGAAGAGATATAGTACTTTATTCCTACTCATTATCTGCATTAGATGTTTTTTACAGTGATTAAAAATCATCTTCAAGACAGGACTTTCAGTGCGAAATTTGTACAAAATGCACACTAAAATGAAAGAAAAAGTCAGTTTAAAGGTGAAAGGATTGACCAAATATGCCTATTGATAGAAGGTTTGCGAAGAAATTTGAGGCTCCTTTGTAAAATTATTTTGTATTTTCAAAATATTTTATTTTGATACATTTCTTGCTGCTGTATTTTGTAGCTTATTTTGATACATGTAAAAGTGATGCATTTTGTATTTTATTTTAAAATACATTTTAATGTGTTTTTGCCCATCCCTGATTGTAGGTTCTCAAAGTTTCAATCTAGTCCACTAATCATTGCAAAGCCTTGAAATAGTCTCAGTCTGGCCTAGTAGACTTCAGAATCATGGCATAGATTTCTGACTAGATGGTTGTGCAGAAGACCATCATTGGAATATTCCATAAAGAGAAAAAGTCTCAAAAGATAATTGCAAATAAAGCTGGATGGTTACAGAGTGCAAAGTAGTGAGTAAGGCATGATCGAACACCCAAAAAGGGGGGAGAGCAAGCGCAGACACCGGCTGCTGGTCAGTGGTCCAATTATAAATAATCAATAACACCCGTATTTTCTAGTGGGTGGGCCGGAGAGAGACCTTCATAAGGGGAGGAGAAGGAATAGCCAAGAGAGAGGAGAGCCTGACAACAGAGACTTAATACACACACGCATGCACACAAGTGCCCAGCACAGAAAATTGATAAATATTTGTGCTTTCCTGATATTGCCGGCCCTGTGTTCTTCTTCCCACAAAATGAACTTTACTACAGTTGTGCCGAAACCCGGGAAGAAAAAGAGACTTCGCTGCCCAGATGATCACTCCGTCGACCAGTCCATTTGCAGAAGTGATCCAGGTGCTCGCAATCCTCCACTGCGAGCAACATAAGTTGCTGGTGGAGAGATTCGGGTGGACCAAGACCAACGGTTCCACGTCCTGGTGGAAGCCCAGCGAGAGGACTGGGCTCAGCCTCCCATCTTCCTCCAGAAGATGGGGCCTCAGGATGATCCGAAAGTGTCCCTGGACCTATTTGAAAAGATGGCGGAGGCATGTGGCTGGCCACGGACTGAGTGGTTGGTAAGAGTCATCCCGAAGCTGTCAGTTGATTCGTCCAGGGTCGGGAATTTAACCTCTCTCTGTGACTCTGTGGGATGGATACCAGGACTGGGGGCAAGGAAGCATGCCAAGCGGCCACGCTTAATAGCCTCATATCCCGATTTTTTTGGTTGGGCTGTCACAGAGACATCAGCAGATGGTGCACTGCCTGCTTGGAATAAGTGGTTAGAGCCCTTGCTATTCGCTGTTGGGGAGGTTCCTCAACCCTCCAATAGGTTTTCCCCATTCGAGCTTCTCTACGGCAGACAGCCCTGAGGGGTGTTGGATGTTGTCAGAGAGGCTTGGGAGGACGAGCCTTCTAATATTAAAAATGAAGTTCTGTACATTTTGGACATGTGAGCAAAACTCCATGTACTGGGGCAGCTATCCATGGAAAAATTAGCTTAAGGCTCAAAGTGAACGAGGCCATCGCTATGACAAGGGCACTAAGCTACAGAAATTTTCACCGGGAGATAAAGTACTTGTACTGCTGCGTTCTTTCAGCTCTAAATTACTCGCCAAGTGGCAAGGGCCGTTTGAGGTCACACAGCAAGTGAATGATCTCGATTATGAGGTGGTAAGAACGGACAGTAGTGGAGCACGTTAAATTTATGATCTGGATTTCTTAAAGCTTTAGAGAAAGCCAGAAGTGGTGGCACTGGCAACTGTGATTACAGTCGAAGATGACCTGGGACCAGAGAGAGGAGGCCGAAATCAGCCAAGCAATCTGGTCACAGGAGGTGATCATCTCTCGGTCGTGCTTATAGGATTCAGCACCTTATCGAGACCGAACCGGGCGTGGTCGTTAGGATCACACAGTGACTAGGCAGCTCGATCGTCTTGTTTCTTAAGACACGGTCCACTTTTGTGTGGATTATCACAAATTAAATGCCGCAGATTAACGAGTTGCTCGACTGGTTAGGCACTGCTCGCTATTACTCGACAATGGATTTAACAAAGGGAAGGTATATTGGCAGATCCCCTTAACTCTTATATCCCAAGAAAAAAACTGCCTTCATAACGCCATTTGGATTACACCAGTTAGTAACACTATCTTTCGGGCTGTTCGGGGCTCTGGCTACATTTCAGCGCCTAATGGATAAAATACTTGCCCGTCACCCAGCATATGCCGCTTCTTACATAGATGATATCATTGTCTTTAGTAATGAATGCACCATTTGTGGGCAGTATTATCAGCACTGAGGCGGGCTGGGCTCACGGCCAACCAGAGGAAGTGTGCAATTAGACAAGTGAGGTATCTGGGCTTCCACTTGGGTCATGGGCAGGTGCAGCCACAAATTGATAAAACTGCAGCTAATGCAACCTGCCCGAGTCCCAAGACCAAAAATGATGTGAGAAAGTTATTGCTGCTGGTGGGATATTATAGAGGTTTCGTCCCTGAATATTCGGCCCTCATCAGTCCCTTAAGTGATCTCACTAAAAAGGGGGAACCAGATACCGTCCAGTGGTCGGAGCAGTGCCAACAGGCCTTCACCAAGGTTAAAGCTGCACTTTGCAGGGGGCTGCTATTGCACGCTCCTAATTTTGCTCTCCCCTTTATTTTACAGACGAATGCTTCCAATCGGGGTCTGGAGGTGGAGGGTGAGGAATGGCCGGTGCTGTACATTAGCCGCAAACTGTCCAACAGGGAGGCTAAGTACAGCACCATAGAAAAAGAGTGCTTGGTGATTAGGTGGGCCGTCTTCTCTGCTATTATCTCCTGGGCAGAGAGTTCGTCCTCTGTTCGGATCATGCCCCCCTCCAGTGGCTCCACCGCATAAAGGATACCAACGCGGGGATCGCCTATTGATATCTTGCTTTACAGCCTTTTAAATTCAAGATGATCCACAGGCTGGACGTGCAGATGGTTGTAGCGGACTTTCTCTCCCGGGCAGGGGAGAGGGGCGAGCTGCTGGCCGGATGGCAGCCTGGCCTGAGACAGGAAGTGAAGGTATGTGGTGGGTAAGGCATGATCGAATACCCAAAAAGGGGAGAGAGCAAGCGAAGAAACCGGCGGCAGGTCAGTGGTCCAATCATAAATAATCAGTAACACCTGTATTTTCTAGTGATTGGGCCAGAGAGACACCTTTCAGAGATACACTTTCACAAGGAACAGCCGAGAGAGAGGAGACAACAGAGACTCAATGGTCACACACATGCACACCAGTGCTCAGAAAATTGATAATTTTTTTGTGTTTACCTGATATCACCGACCCTGTCTTCTTTTTCCCACAAAACAAACTTTACTACATGCAGTATGTAAGTATATTAATAGAGTGTTAAGAGGTGGGAAAAATGTGGCTGGAAAAGATGCACAAGTATGACCGCAGCCTTGAGAGGGTGGTGTCAGCGCATCAAGAACATCACACCAGTCATCTGCATAACATGGGCTACAGCTGTAGAACTCTATGTGGCAAGCCACTACCAAACTATAAATAATGTTAGAAGTCTCTGTGCTGGGCTAAATAGAAAAAGTACTGGACTGTTGCGCAGTGGTCCTAAATCTTCTTTTCTGATCAATGAAAATTTTACATTTCGTTTGGAAATCAAGATTCCAGTGACTGGAGGAAGAGCAGAAAAACACAAAAGTCAAGCTGCTTAATGTCCAGTGTGTACAGTTTCCACAGTCAGTGATGGTTTGGAGAGCCATGTCATATGCTGGTGTGGGTCCATTGTCTTTTATCACGTCCACAGTCAACGTAGCTCTTTACCAGGACCTATTAGAGCACTTCATGCTTCCTGCTGCCGACAAGCTTTTTGGAGAGGATGATTTTATTTTCTAGCAGGACTTGGCACCTGCACACAGTGCCAAAGCTACCACTACCTAAGGACCATGGTATCCCTGTTCTTAATTGGCCAGGGAACTGACTGAAAACACCCCCTGTTAAACCCTATTGAAAATCTATGGGCTATTATCTAAAGGAACATGAGGAAACAGAGACCCCGAAATGCAGCTGAAGGCCAAAATCAAAGCAACTTTGGCCACCAGAACACCTCAACTGTGTCAAAGGCTGATTGCCAACATGCCTCACTGCATTGATGTTGTAATTAGTGCAAAAGGAGGCCCAACAAAATACTGAGGACATAAAATAGTACATTATTAACACACTTTACAGTAGGTCAAAATGGGTTATGGTCACATGAAATATTCAAATTTTGTGAAATAATGGATTTGGGATTTTTCATCTTTAATCCATATTCATTAAAATTGAACAAATGAAGGCTTGAAATTTCTCACTTTGTGTGTGGTGAATGAATGAATAAAACAGACAAGTTTCACTTTTTAAAACAAATTATTGAAATAAACTTTCTCTCGATATAATTTTTTTTTTTTGGCACATACCTGTAGGCAAGTAAGGTCATTTAGGCAAGTCATTAGACAACAGTTACTTGTTCAGTAGCCAATAAAAATAATATATATATATATATATATATATATATATATATATATATATATATATATATATATATATATATATATATATATATATATATATATATATATATATATATATATATATTCTTAAGAGGACTAATTATAACAGCCAAACTATAAAAAAAAATATGTAAAAAAGAAGTAGAAAAAACAAACTTTCTCCAGAAGTAAAACAATGTCAAACAGTGAAAAATGTCCTTGCTCTGTTAAACATCACTTGGGAAATATTTGAATTCTCTGTCCTTATATATGCATCTATATCACTGATATCTTATGCTAGTCACCCATGCCATTGGTTTTGCTGAAGTCCCATGGCACAAATATACATTTGCTGTCATATTGTCATAGTCAGGCCAGGTTCTCCCCACTCTCGCTCACCATAATCACCTCAATCACAGTCAACTGAGTATTAATTAGCTCTTCACATGCACGTCATTCTCTCTCATCAGCACCATATATATCATCACCACTCTGCACTTTGTGTCTGGCCTCATTAAACGAATGAAGCACTATATATCGCCATATGGTAAGTGTCTAAAACTCTATTCAAAGTTACTTACATCTATTGTTTCCTGTGATTTTTTGTGGCAGTGTCTCTCTTTCTGGTTTCTTCAAGTCCCTTCTCTGGTTTTCATTGATCTGTGTTTCCTGGCTCCTCTGATATTTTATCCAGTCTTCCATTGCCGTCTAGTCTTCCCATCTTCATCCTGTACATCAGCTTCATTAATTCCTATTTTATTGCTGCCATCCTTTACAATAAACTCTTATACTTTCATCACTGATTCCCATACCTTGTGACACATGTTGCTCAAGACAGTCTGGGGGGTTGCTTTGGCCTCTTCAACCAACACTTTCCCAGAAAAAAGTCGATATATGATCTCAGTCCAGTTTAGAATTTTCCTTTTCACTCATGCCTCTGTCCCAACTTTTTGTGGAGTATCATTCAGCCATTAAAAGTAAACTTTGTTTCTAATTACAGAACTTTTCTGTAACCTTGGACCACAAAACCAATCTTATATTGCACAATTATTATTATTATTATTATCATTATTATTATAATTATTATTATTATTATTATTTTATTTTTTATTTTTTTGGCAAATGCCCCAAATACATTTGGGTTAAAATGAAAGATTTTTATTTTATGACAGAAATATAATATAAAAATTGTGTAAATTACTATAAACTATACTATAAATATATTAAAACTTGTAGTCAACATGAAATGAAATATACTCTTGTTTTTATTAGTGTATTTGTGCTTATTATATAAAATGTATCTGTGCACTTCATTATTAAAAAAATAAAACTTTAATCAAATACATAACTTTCCCTATAAAAATGACTTTTCTTTAATTCTGATGTCATGAAATGCTTTTAGGTTGAGGCCATCAGTGTCTGTCTTGTTTCTGCCTTGATTTCATGAGATGTAGTGCTTTGAACAAATCAGATACAATTCCGTGTGTAAAATGTAGCTTATTATCAACAGGCATCTGAATACATTCTGTGTCAGAGGGTAAATGCCAACAGTAATTCCAAAAGACAAAATGTGTAAAACTGGTATTCAAATCTTAAAAAAAAAAAAAAAAAAATACAATTGGTTCCAAACAACACGCAAAAAAAATTGTGCTTCCACCAGCCAACATTGTTTCATCATTTCAGAGATGTCCTAGTAGAGAAAAAAAATTACAATAATAACTAATTTTTTTTTTTTTTTTAGTTTATTCAGTGTTGTAAAAAAATAAATGAGTGAAAAAGAAGAGAGAGAACCCAGTCCAGGAGACTCGAAACAAGCAGAATTCCTTTATTGAGACGTGTTGGTTAATCTGCAGTCATACAGCATCTTTAAGATGTCCGTGTCTGCAAGAGCCTACTAGAGGTCCGCAGTCTGCAAGTTCTTTCACAAGTCTCTCACAAGTCTCACACAAGTCTGAATTAGTCTGAATTAAGACAAAGATTTCATGGCTATATTGTGTTCTTAGGAGGAGGGGATATAGCTAAACAAAGTATGCAAATTAAGCGTTGTGGTCGGCAGGGTAAACTGCTCTTTCAGGCCTAATCTCATCTTGTTCTGGAGACAGAAACCACCTGACCATTTGATCGAAAAGAGAAAACAATAGACACCCCATGCTGTGAAACTGACAATTTGCATTACTTTGGCTTAGCCTGTGATCAGACAGACAAAAGGTTAATGTCCCTCCTAGCTGGGATGTTAATGAAATTATATAATTAAAAACCAGAGAATATAACTTTTCAGTTATACGTAGATTATTGTTCATTTGGAATTAGTTGATAGAAATTTATATTTCCACAGTTCCCCCTTTGAGAGTTATTTAAAAACTCTCACAAAAAAATCTAAATTTATAAGCCTTCCTAAATCCATTCAATGGCTTCTGTTTGATAACAGAAGCCCCATCTTCTAGTCATGTAACTTGAAAAGTTACAGGCACATTTAACTTATTCTGTGTCATTTCAATATCTACGTAGATGTAAGTGTAGATTTCTAAACTGTTCACACGTTTATGACAATCAGTTGTAATGTCATAAATCCTACATGATGACACAAAAAATCATGTAGTTAAACTGCAGATCTTCTGAAAGTCCATGGCTTGTGAATAGTGTTCAGTCTTTTGTGAGGTGTGTTTCTTGTGGTTCTTCTCCAGCACAGAGTTGATCTGATGACTTCCTGTCATTCCTGGATCTCCGTAGTGATGCTCTGGTTTAGAGTGTTTCTTGAGAAGATGCAGTGTTTGTGTTTACCTGCACACAAGAAAACAAGGAAACAGCAGACCAGCAGTATTCATGCATAGACTTGTATGATCATAGTTCGTGTGTCTAGTTATTCAGGTGATCGTATAGTGGTTGTGTTAAGTTGGTGATCATATAGTGTTGTGTATTTTCTGTCTCCTAATCTTAAAGTTATGACACCTATAAAACAGTGAGGTGAGGATGGGGGGAGAAAAACAAAAAAGAAAAGGGAGTCTTCACCACAGGGTGCGGCCCCTGAAGCCTGTTGCTTTCAGTTCTGCCCTGGGCTCCTCACTGGTTTGTGTGTCCTGTTCTGTCCCTGAGTGTGGTGGGCAAACTTTTAAAATGTGAGACACAAACTATCATTCAATAAATATCAGTCCTATCAGACATCATAACATTGAATGGGTAGTGATTGAAAATATGTGTTAAAACACATTCAAGGCTGTAAGTGGACTTAAGCAGAGTTCCCTAATACAAAGGAAGAAGTTTCCTTTGTGTCTTTTTACAAAGAGTCTTTCATCTTAATTGTAAATGAACTGGGACATTAAGCACTCACAGCCAAAAATGGTTAGCATCTTTGTGGACAGCTCAATGGATTTAGTGATGAGGGGAGGGGTATGTTGAGGGCATTTAGCAAACTGTTCAGAAGTTGATTTACCCTGTTCATCTCTTTAAAGTTATTTTTATTCTTTCTACACTCTCTCATCCAATGTCCTTTTTTTCCACAGTAATGACAACAGATATTTTTCCTAAGACATTTGTGATTTGATGTCTTTTCTGTGTTGACCTTAGTGGCAGCTGCTTCAAATCTGACTCTGTCTTTGATGTAAGAGTCTCTTTCCCACAAAGCTAAACTGTTAAGATTATTTCTGAGAGTGGTGGAAGACCAGGTGATATTAAGAAATGGCAAAGCTTGTCTGTATTCAGTTGCAAGGCCATCTGACCAGATGCGGACTAGGGGTCCCTTATCATCTAGCACACTGTCCGAATTATCAGCTAATCCACTGTAAGTTATGGCGGATTGACAAAATCTCTCAGTGAATTCATTCACAGATTCATCTTTCCTTTGCACACAACAAGTCACTTTTGACCAGTCAATCTTTGGGCCAATAATGTTCTTTAGAGCTTTCAAAACACCCTCTCTCAAATCATCCTTACTGGCATGTTGTAGTTTAGAGGTCACAGTATGCTCAAAACTGTTGAATTCAGATTCAGTGAGAATTTGAGACATTAGCTGGGTGACTTCTGTTAATGACATGTCATAAAGACGCATTTTGCTGATTAGTGCTCTGCTGAACTCTGAAAAATTTGTGCGTGCTGATGGTAAGCTTTGAGATAATCTGTCTATTTCTCTAGGTCCTAGTGTTCTGGAAACTGTTTGAATTTGAACAACAGGAGTGTTGTTGTGTGAACTCTCAGTTCTCTTAGATCTTCTGGCACCACAAACCTCCACTGAACCTATAGGTAAATCATTTGCTGACTGGATGGGAATGTCTGTTTCAGAGACAATTTGTAAGTCAGGATGTTTATTATCAGGCTGACTAACCTCCTCAATGTCAGTTTTTGATTTCTTGAGGTTCAGTTGTTTTGTTAATGAGGTTATCTTAGCATGAAGCTCTTGGATCTGTTTTTCAAATTCTGATTTAGCTTGAGCTTGTTGTTTAGCTCGAGATAAATTGAATTCTCTGTAGCAGCAGATAATGCCTTTTACATTGTTTTTGCGAATGCATGCATCAAGCACTTTCTTGCATTCATCTAATGTCCAAACATCATCTGGGTCAATGCTAAATTTCTTTGTCAAATTTAGTCTGACTGACTCTGTTATTGAGTCCATGTGCTGTCGTAGCAGCGATTTGAAATCCTGATCTGACAATAAAGGAGTTTTTAAACTACCTTTTTCAGTTGTAGTGATCAGTCTTGTATTCTGTCTGAACATTTTGTGAGCTTATTATCACAAAGTAAAAATACTAAAACTTTTCAGATGAAAGTGTAGTAATTTCTTCTCTGGCGAAACAGAGGGTAACAATATTAGCACATGTTGCTAAAACTTCCTGCCTGAACAAGAGATAACATAAATTAGCTTGTATAGCTAAAGTTAAACTTCTCTGGTTGAACAGAGGTTAAACAAAAGAAAAGAAAAGAAAAGAAAATAGCGCATAAGGCTTAACTTCTCTGAAGAGAGGATAACTTTTTAAAAGAAAAAAATAGCACGTAAGGCTTTACTTCTCTGTCTGAACAGAGGATAAACTGTTATTTCTCTATTGAAATAGAGGATAACTTTTTGTTAAACAAACCCTGCAGCTGTTTGTTAACTTTTCTCTGATGGAGCAGAGAATAACCATGTGTATAGACTGGTCTGTATGGTTCTTTTGATAGAGTGAAACTCACCAAATCGAGGTTGAGCTGAAAAGATTCAGTCTGGAGTGATCTGATCTTTGTATTCAGGTAGCTTCAATTATCATCAGGGTTGCAGTCAGCAAATAGTTGAGAATTTGTGACGTCCGCTGAGTGACTTAAAATTGCCGTTGAGCTGAAGATTCCGTCTGAAGAAGTTTCCTTGATCTTGAAGGTTCAAGTTGAATTTCAGGTGGATTTCAGTCTTTTGTGGCAAATTGTTGAGAATTTGATGATTTCAGTTTCTATCCGGCTCACGGCACCAAGTTGTTGTAAAAAAATAAATGAGTGAAAAAGAAGAGAGAGAACCCAGTCCAGGAGACTCGAAACAAGCAGAATTCCTTTATTGAGACGTGTTGGTTAATCTGCAGTCATACAGCGTCTTTAAGATGTCCGTGTCTGCAAGAGCCTACTAGAGGTCCGCAGTCTGCAAGTTCTTTCACAAGTCTCTCACAAGTCTCACACAAGTCTGAATTAGTCTGAATTAAGACAAAGATTTCATGGCTATATTGTGTTCTTAGGAGGAGGGGATATAGCTAAACAAAGTATGCAAATTAAGCGTTGTGGTCGGCAGGGTAAACTGCTCTTTCAGGCCTAATCTCATCTTGTTCTGGAGACAGAAACCACATGACCATTTGATCGAAAAGAGAAAACAATAGACACCCCATGCTGTGAAACTGACAATTTGCATTACTTTGGCTTAGCCTGTGATCAGACAGACAAAAGGTTAATGTCCCTCCTAGCTGGGATGTTAATGAAATTATATAATTAAAAACCAGAGAATATAACTTTTCAGTTATACGTAGATTATTGTTCATTTGGAATTAGTTGATAGAAATTTATATTTCCACATCAGTTTTAGATTAGTAATGTACATGAAGCTAAGAACTTAATTTAGACAATGATTTTCAAACTATTTAGATCAGGGGTGTCCAAACTCGATCCTGGAGGGCCGGTGTCCTGGAGACTTTAGCTCTAAATCAAAAACACCTGAAGCAGCTAATAAACTATATACTAGAAACGTTTTGCCAAGTGTGTTGAAGTTAGAGCTAAGCTCAGCAGGACACCGGCCCTCCAGGACCGAGTTTGGACACCCCTGATTTAGATATATTGGTTATTTTTTAGATATTTCTGAAATAACTGCCAAATGTTTTCCTATCCTAAACCATACAATAATGGAAAGCTTATTTATTCATCTATTCATTTCATTTATTTTTTTAATTATTGAAATAATTATTTTTTTATTAATCAAATATTATTTAACTATTTAGTTTCAGAAAATTTACCATTAAGACATGGTTTAGTGGTCCTGGGTCACAGATGTATGCAAGTGTGTCAGTGAAAATTTTTTATAGTTAAATTGGTGGTGGCAGCACGGTGGCTCAGTGGTTGGCACTGTCCCTTTACAGCAAGAAGGTCGCTGTTTTGAATCCCGGCTGGACCAGTTGGAATTTGTATGTTCTCCCCGTCTTCGCTTGGGTTTCCTTCGGGTGCTCTGTTTCCTCTACAGTACAAAGATATGCGGCATTGGTAAATTGGGTAAACAAAATTCACCAGGGGGTATGAATGTGTGCGTGTGTGTGTGTGTGTGTGTGTGTGTGTGTTTGTGTGTGTGTGTGTGTGTGTGTGTGTGTGTGTGTGTGTGTGCGTGTGTGTGTGTGTGTGTGTGTGAGTGTATTGGAGTTTCCCAGTACTGAGTTGCACCTGGAAGGGCATTCGCTGCATAAAACATATGCCAAATAAGTTGACGATTCATTCCCCTGTGGTGACCCCTGGAACTAAACCGAAGAAAAACTAATGAATGATTAAATTAATAAATCAGTGGACCTTACGTTATAGTTGTAGACTTGTTTTGTAGCCAAAAGTGACAACCATTTTAATTAATAAGCAAAGATAAGCAAACAACAAGCAAAGACAATGGTCATACTTGAATTTAAGTTACATTGCATCTACATGCCAATTAATTCTCATTTGATTATAAGTAGACTGTTAGTTTGGGTTAAGGTTAGTGTAAGTTGACATGTTCTTGCAAAGTTACTTATAGTCAGTTAAATGTTGAAGGAGCGGTATCAACAGATATCAGACAGTCATTATACTCAAAGTAGACCATTAAAATAAAGTGTTACCAAGACAAAATTATGTCGATTTAGTGTCATAACCCAACACAACAATTTTAGAATTTCTAGAGCACAAACACAATATATACTCTTATCATACAACAAACACACAGCACAATAGTCTAAGAAGCGCTATTCTAGAAAAATCACACACAGCCTTGAGGGATCCCTGGCTTCATAAAAGCATCAGTGTCCAGAGAGGAGCTCTTGTGTTTGAACAGGTTGAAGTCAGTTTTTTTACTGTTGTGTACCTTGTCTGAGTTTCTCACACAGTGAAGGATTGCAGGTTTATCCAGCCAGCTGCTGCCACCAGAAACCAATCCAGCAGAACTTAGCGACAGAAGTATTTACAAGATCGAATTAAGTTTAAGTTTCGAATTTGATTTGCTCTGTTCACAGACAAGTCATGTTAAAATGTGAAGAGCTGTCAAAATGTCTGAGTTTTTGTATGAAGTAATAATTTATCAATATGGTTATTATTAGCTTGCAGGCAGTCAAGCAGTGTTTTTTTTTTTGGATCTGATCTGAATCTCTAAAATGTAATTATGTTAAGGAAATTATAGGCATTTTGGAAATTATACGAGCTCTAACCCTCCACAAGAGGGGACTCCTCCTGATTCCTATGTTGTTCACACTGCATGATTTTAGCCCTGTTTTTACTTGCCAACAGGTTTTCTGTTGCGGGCGCCTGTGAAATATTTACCATGATATCTGGAGCTGTCAGTGACTTAAAATCATGCTCATTTCTGACAGAAAAACATATCAGCAATGACCAGGGGCTGCGCTAGATCTAATTTATTGGGGCACAAGCCCCAGTAAACATAGCCAGTGCCCCATTAAATGCTTTGAGATATTATTTACTTATAACCAAAGTGTGTTTATTAAGAGTGGTAATCCCGGAATAAAGACGTTATTTTCTATGTGCAACAGAACCAACGCTGGTGAAAGCAATGTAGTTTAATCAAACAGCAAACTGACGCATCTCCGCATATGCACAGAAAACCATACCCGCATACATTACACAGCGCTCTTGCTGGACCCTGAAGCCTGGTTTATAATCAACGAGTCTGCTAGTTTAATTAAGTGCGCGCATCGAATGTGACGTCATCACGGAGTTTGCTGATGTTTACTTTGGGTATCCGTGACATGATTTCGGTTGGCGGTGCAAATATTTTTTTTTTTTAGTGAGACTCAAACAAACAGTCCAAACAGTGTTTGATCTGAGTTGAATATGAAACACTTTGAAGAGATTTTGTCCAAAACAGGTAAGCCTATGACATCTTTATGATCCGTGATCATAGCGATAACCCAATGATCAATAATTCGTGGCTAGAAATTGCAACAGCCGTAGGAAAGGAGAAGGTTTTTGTTAAAAGGTTTGGAAAAACCCAATAGATGAGTTTGTTAAATGTAAACGAGGTCATGGCAAAAGTGGAGACCCAGGTACACAATTACAGAAATCTGTTTTTCCACCAGTCATAGGTTTACCTTTGATTTATATTTTGCAATTTTGAATTTAAAACAATTTAATTTACAATACTATAATAAAGTCACAGATAACTGGGGAGGAATATTTAAACCTATTGGTTTACAATATACTGATGCTCTGTTTTGTTAATAGTCAGGAATGTTGGACCATTATTGCCTTTTTAGCATAATTATAGGACAGAAACAAGCCAAACAGTAATGTGTGAATTGTGGAGCTGGCTAAACCTATAAAACATCTGTATTTTTTTGTAAGTGTACTTTTTTTTTTTTTTTTTTTTTTTTTGCGTTTATTCTTGCCATAATAAAAAAATATATATTTGTAGAGCAACCCATGTTTTGTCATTAATATTTTAATAAACTTCAAAAGGTAAAACTGTCCAAGATAAACAAAAGCAAGTGATGCAAAGTTTGATTAAAATTTTTTTGAATGGTTTTAAAAATCATTATAATCATTAAAATAATTTTAAAAAATAATAAAAATAATTAGTTTAAATATATTGAATAGTATTTTTTATAATGATATTATGTAGCTATGGAAACTTCCTCCTTCTTCTGTTAATCCGTCTGACTTTACAGTGGGTTTCTTTAAACCACCCCCTGTCGTTTTAAAGAATCTCACAATGGCGAACGCAGCAAGTAGCCTCATCCATTTTATGAGGTGCGCTGGATGCAGCCTTTATAATGCAAGTTGAGTTTGCATAACTCAGCAATGCAACATCAGACACAATGCACTTAATGGAGGGAATGACGTCACTTTGACGGGTAGGGTTTGGGGTGGGGTTAAGTGAGCGCATTAAAAAGCATTGGATGCAGCTCAGATTGCACTACACCAGGTCTGCATCCAGACCCCTCTTGATGTGGCACCAGGCGAAAGTATGTAAATCAAGCTTGACGTGCTGCTCTTTTCCCTGTGCAAGTCGCGATTGTAAACATGTACACTCTTTCACCCACATACACTACAGCCAATTTAGCTTATTCAGTTCACCTGTACAGCATGTCTTTGGACTTGTGAGGGAAAGCGAAACACCTAGAGGAAACCCATGCGAACACAGGGAAAACATGCAAACTCCACACAGAAATGGCAAATGACCCACCCAGGGTTTGAACCAGCAACCTTCTTGCTGTGAGGCGATTATGCTACCCACTGCGCCACCTTGAAGCCCCATAGAAGTTTTAGTAAATTGAAACTGTGTTAGTTCAGTTCAGTGAGGTTTAATTTTACACTGCTGAAAGTCCAAACACTGAAGAGCAAATCCATTGATGCACAGCTCCACAGGTCCCAAACCGAGCAAGCCAGTGGCGAGGAACAAAACTTCACCATTTGACAAAAGTGAAGGAAAAGACAAAAACTATTAGACCACACTGAAAAAAAGTGTTGCATGCAGAACTGTTGCAAACAATTTATTTGTGTTGAATTTAAACAAACAAATTAAGTTTAATAATGTTCAACTTAATTTGTTTGTTTAAATTCAGCCCAAATAAATTGTTTACAATCTTTGAATAAGTTTTTCTCAGTGTACTAGCTCAAGCTTTCCTCTATCTCCATTATTATATTTTAGTTTTTAGGGAACTGTTACATGCTTGACCTGAGACGTTCATCTAATTAGTTGTAAAATTTAGTACAATGAAAATATAGTGATGATTCTTAAAAAATAAACCATTGGAAGAATTCACGCTGGGAATTGATTTCGTTAACTCTAATTCAATTAGTAATATCTGTACAATATAATATTATACTTGTCTACATTATAAGCAATTTGATGGGTATGCAGAATGATTCCAAAAGTTTAGCCAAGTAGCAGAACATTAATGCAGACTCACACTGAAGTAGAGATGTCTGCTTCTTGCAGACAGCAGAAGGTGCTCCTATTTTATATAACACACTCACCAAAAACAGCAGAAGAGTAATTGGCCTCTACAGTCCTCTCTTACTGTCACTCAAGAGACACAGAGAAAGAGCCAAAACGAGACGGATAGAGCGCGTTAGAATGAGAGAGAAGGTGTGTGGGAGGACGAGTGGGCGAAAAGAGAGGGATGAGACAAGGATGAAAAACGAGGGTATGATAGGATACGGCTAGAGCCCACCAGTGTGTCACCTCGGAGTGAGAGAAAGAGGCGAAGGTGGTATGTGTGAGTGTGTGTGTGTGTGTTTTCTGCAGTTCTGTAGGCTGGGAATCTAGCAATGCGAGTGTATGTGTATGTATGGTGAGAAATAACAGTGGGCAGATTAATCTGTGTAGGCGTGCGGGTGGGTGAGAGGACAGCAGACCATGAGAAAAGCACTACATTTCAAAATAAAGGTTTTAGAGTTCAGAAAGTTTGGAGCAAACTGTAGAGAGAAAGATCCAGCTGTGACTGAACCGTGCTAAAACAGATCAACGTGTACATTTTAAAGTAGCAAGCAGAAACATTTGGTGGGAATGTCATTCGTGATAAAAAAAAATAAAAAAAACTAACTAAATATGTGTGTGTTTGGGGTAAATGTGCCATATGAAGGATCTGTCTAAAACATGTAGGGGAGCACTGGACACAAAGTAACGTAGGGTTAAATGTAACACAGAGTTTTAAGATATTTGCTCAGGGTTAACCATGGCATGCTTCCATGGTTTTCACCACAGTGTCGGCAGATGTCTTCCTGCCAATTATTGAAAAAGTTTGGGGAAATTTAAATTTTGTCTGTTATCACCCGTAAAATGTAAGAAAGTAAGAATAAAAACAGTATAAAGCAATTGAGTGCGAATCATTACCTTCTTTTGAAATTTAAATGAGAAACACAGAAAAAAACCTTTTTGCCGCATAAAAGTATTTTTTGTTATAGTCTATTATATTATATATTTTAAAAAACTTAAAGTAAAATTAAAGTTAAAGTATGGACGTAAAATCTTTCCTGAGACCCTGCCGATTGACTACTCTGTCAAGTCCTGTTGTACTGTGCTTTCTAGTGATATGTCATTTGATTGGCTGGCATGCTAGGAACCACTTCTATCCAAAATTGCCGACATACAAACAGGCACATTTTATAGGAAGGAGAGAGGTATGTAAAATTTAGCTTTTTTAAATGTTTTTTTTACTATTATTATTACATATAAATTTGTTTAATAAAGTGTCAGGAACAATACATTTAGCTTTTTAAAGCTGTAATCTTGTTTGTTTCAAAATATCATCCATATATTTTTTAACTGTCCACTATAGTGGACACCAGGACCATCTTAATGTAATTAGGGACTGCATGTTGTAGGGGGCAGAACTGAAGCAGAGAGGATTCTTTATAAAATAGTTGAGGGAGACTCTGATTTACAGTCTGACAATCAGTCAATAGGGTATATGCTGAGCTAGTGTTGTTCCCATACTGATAAACTTCCGGTGGCCGGTTATTGTGAATTTTTTTTCTATTTTATACGGTTCCTTTTACAGCATCGATGTTGTAATGTAATTACAATACATTAAGTTAAATAAACTTTGGCATTCATTTAGTTGTTCAAGCGTAACAAGACAAAAGGCCTTTTACTCGTACTTGCCCAACAGAATCAGCAGGCTAGCGCAGAAGCTCCATTGAATATACTGGGGTAAAATAAATGCTCATATTATAAAGACATGGCGGGGAAAAATTTAATTTACTGCAGTGCTTCTTGTACAATCTAAGGCCCACTTTATTTCGCATATCACCCAGCCAGTGAAGATTGCTGATTTTTAAAGAAAACAGACCTTAAATGCGCCAATTTTTGCATTTAATAAACAACATGTATGTGTGTGTGTGTGTGTGTGTGTGTGTGTGTGTGTATATATATATATATATATATATATATATATATATATATATATATATATATATATATTTATCAGGGGTTCTCAACCCGTGAGCCTCAGTGATCCTGCATATGGCGTATGAGATTAAAATTAACTCTCAATAATATTCTACAATTTTTTAATTTTATTATTAGTATGATATTATATTAACATAATCTAAGTAGTGTGCTATCTCCTGTTCTCTGATTGATTACTTTAAACTCGGTCAAAAACAGCCTTATGATCACATCTGTTTGATCAAGTCTCTTTGTGTATTTTTTTGTAAACTATTTACCATATCTGCAAAGTTGTCTTAATTAATGTCCTGTGAGTGTTTTATAATGAATGTGTGCCTATACAGGAGGATCTAGAGAGGTGCAATGGTGTTTCTGCCATAGAGTGAAAAATAAACTTACATATGAGCTTCAGACGCGCTCTGGCAGAGCTGTTCACTGTACCTGTCAGCTATCTCCCAATAATATCCAGCTGCAAACTCATCGCATTCCATTCAGATCGACACGATTCTACTGTATATTTTTGAATGATATTTAATAGTAGATATTCAGTCAGTCCAGTTTGAAGCAGAAGCTGGTGTTTTGCAATCACCTTGTTGACCTGTGGTTCTCTTTAAATCTGTGTATTTTTTTTTTAATATATAAAACTATAACCAGTCACATTCCTACTTAACATCATGCTAGAACTGCAGATAGGTAGCTGCCAGCAAATTAAGCATGTTCTATTCATACTGAATGGATGAAAAATAATTCTAGCACAGTGGATGACTATTATAGCCTCTTTGCGCATAAAACAGCCCTGGATAATGTGCCATAAAACGATTTAGAAATTAGGGGGAGCAAAGAACAGCAAAATTTAACCCTTATTTGGGTGAACTAATAAGCAGTAGAATTGTACCAGAGTTTGACAAGCTGTTTTCAAGATACAGACTTCAGCGAAGGCCTACACGTTTCTGCAGTCAGTTGTGATACATAATGAAACCTCTAAAACATTTGCCTGCTGCGAGAGGATTATCCGCACAGTCAATTTTGCAGTCACGACAAGACACAAACAGGCTCATAGATGCACTAAAGAGACACTGGAAAACATAGCAGAATGTAAATTAAAAGACAGATGGGATGGCAAATGTACATATAGGCAACACCTCCTGCCCAGTAATATGCAGTTAGATGAGTATCTTTTGTGTGTGCTAAACAGTGCTTCTGCTTATTTTATTTTCATTCTACATCTATATGGCATTTTGATATTCACCAGGCTGCTGAGATGTTGTTTGTATAACCCCTACACTTCTATTATCTAAATCATCGTTTGGAAGCCTTTTGGACAGTACTGTGGTGACATAAAGACAACAACTCTTTTTTTTTTTTTTAGAAATTTTCTGACGTTAAAATAGGATACAAATCCCTTCCATTTTGGGGCCCACCCCAACGTGACAGAGGTTTTTCCTCCCACCCAATTGATTGACAGCCCCGTGTTAACATGTCTACATAGCAATTTGGATAATCATATCCACAAGACAGGATGTGGGATTAAAAGATTTGTTCAGCTCTTTGTGATCATCAATCATTATTAAATGTGATCAAGACTGAGTTTTACAAGCTTAAAACGTTTAAAAAGTTTGTAATGAATTACAGCGATTTTACCGTTTTTACTGTATCGCCACAGCCGTGTGTCAGTACAATTATATATAAAAAGACGTTTTAGTACCAATTTGTGAATGTTAAATTTTGTACATTAACATAAGAAATATCCATCCAGCAGTGTATCTGGTCACAAAGTTAAACGTGCTTGCTGTGTGTGTGTGCATGCATGAACTTTGTAACGAAAATTTGTGTGACTTAGGCCCAATCCCAATTTCTACCCCTTAGCCCAGGGGTCACCAATCCTGGTCCTGGAGGGCCGGTGTCCCTGCAGGGTTTAGCTCCAACTTGCTTCAACACACCTGCCTGGATGTTTCAAGTATACCCAGTAAGACCTTAAATTGCTTGTTCAGGTGTGTTTGATTAGGGTTGGAGCTAAAATCTGCAGGACACCGGCCCTCCAGGAACAAGTTTGGTGACCACTGCCTTAGCCCTTCCTCTTACCCCTACCCCTCGTTTTGCGCGTGCCTGTGAAGGGGTAGTGGTGTCCCAATTGACCCTTCGCTAAGCCACACCCAAAAACCGGCATCCACCAATTGTGGCTTAGTAACGTAGCTGCGCGCAGGGGCTCTGTCAAGCTTTCGCGCAAGGGAAACAGACCAGTGTTGTGCATATGGATTGTGCAAATTTGATACCTGGTATCTGTAAAGTTTGGACGGGATGGTGGAATTTTTTCCATTTTCAAAACCAAAAACCCAAGGGGAGAAATGCCAGCGTGGATCAAGCTGTGTGACGGGCGCTAAAGAAGCGGAGACAAGTTAATTTTGTTTTGATATTCCTGACACATTCAGTGATAGACTGCAATAATTCACACACCTCTTACCCTAAACAGATCTAAACTGTGATGTCTACAAAAATACAAAGCAGGTTATGTTTCCCAGCTGTCTTTTTCTTTTTTTTTTTCGCTAGATTTTATGAGTTATGCCTCGTTTAATCCTTCGCCTAAGTAACGTTAGTCTAATACCAAATAGGTCATAATGACATGAGTAATTGATATAGAAAATACGAATCTGCGAATCTGCTGCAAACTTTACTGAACTTCATATTTCCATTTATATCAAGCTACGAAGATTTGAAATTACGAATCAACAGAACAAAACCAAGATATGATCACAAACTGAACACTTGCGATCAATATACTTTACCTGCAGCTGTTTTTCATCCATTTATAAACAGCACACAAACACACAGACAGTTATAGGTAGCTTACTGTACATTGTTATGGGTCAATGATGCTTATTTCTTTCTATAAATGCATGATGTAGAAGCACTGCGTGTTTCTGAGTCGGTTGGTAACACTATTTTTCATTGCACTACAATTAATCTATCAGGCTTTTTGGCTAAAAATAGAGTAATCACGGTTTTATTAGATTATTTTTTTTATTTCACCTCTCCTGCTGAGCATGACCTAAGCTGCTGAATGGTCAGCGTTTGAGGAGGCTAGGCTAAGCTAGCTTCAATTTTAATTGAATTATTTTCTATTCGGTTGCCTATTATGTCGTGAATATACCCCTGTAATGCATACTTCAGTCCTTTTTTGTCTGGCGTTCTCGGATATTTCACCTGTTCGCCAAAAATGACATTATATCCTTGGCAATGTCTGACACTGGAGCTTACACATTGTAAAAGCCGTGCCAGGCACGAAAGCTTGACAGGCGTAGCAACAGTAACTAAGGAGGGTGGGGCTTGGGTCAATTCTCGCATAGTGATTTTAACGTACTATATAGTACAGAAGTATGCGGTTTGGGATGCAGCCTAAGGCTTGAAGGCGTAGGGCTAAGGGCAAGGGGTATACACCCCTTCCAATTAAGACTTATCAGGATCACACTTGAAACCAAGGGGTAAGAAAAAATTCCCAGAATACCCCAGCAACAGCTGCACCCGGAAGTAAAGAGATCCACAAATTAGTATTTTTGTCAGTATTACAATTTTTTACAACAAACACACAGATTTTAATATATTTATAACCGCGTTCATGTTTACCGTCATGCTTTTAAAAAAATAACGCTAAAATAAAATACGCTAAATTTCGCAATCTATAATCCCCAATCATAACTCCTCTACAGCAGTCCCACAACTTTCTTGCACTCGATGACACTGGAATACCCTGTCAGAAATGTCTAGTAGCTGTCAAACTTTTTAGTGTCTGCTATAATGTTAATGCTGTTTTTGTGTGTTTACATTGATGAGTATGGCCCGTGTGTTAAATTCATCATTTCACGATCTTATTGCCACATTAGATCATTATGATAACATATATGCCTTCAGTGATTTCCTGAAGTTAAATGCCAAAAAATAACACAACTGGAATCACTCCAGCAGTCGCGATCGTCTGATCTCATATGAAGCAAGAAATCGCGAGGACATGATGACGTGTGCAGGTGCTGTCCCAATTCTAATGATAAATTTTGAAGCCCTTCTCTTTAACCCTCGGATGTAAGGGCTAAGGGGAAGGGGTACTAAAATAGAATTGGGATTGGGCCTTATTGTTATAACCAAGCGACAACCTCCCGCTCTCCCTCGTGAAGCCAATACAGAAGTAACTGAAACTCCAATTCATCGACTCACCTTTGAGGGCTGGCTCCAGGAACTCCAGGGGCCTCATGCATCAAAGCTGCATATGCACAAAAACTTTGCGTATGCCAGATTTCACGCTCACATTTGGATTTACTAACGATGAAATGAACGTGCGTTGGTCCAGGCCAACTTCATGTCTGGCGTACTTGCATTTCTTGTGTGTGTTTGCTTTATTTCCATTGGCGACTCCTGAAGCAATTATGTTAAATTGCACACAACAAAGCATCTTTCAGCCGTGCAATGGCAGCCGTATGGGACAGGATCATCCGCATGTCTAGCAGGTATATAAGGTTTCCATACAATGCAGTTGACCAGCCAAACATTAAAGCGCAAGATTTTCCCCAATGCAATCGACTGTATGCACATTGCTATAAAGGTGCCATCTGAAGATTGATTTGCATACGCGAATCGGAAACATTTCCATTCAATAAATGTGCAAATAATATGTGATGCTCAAATGCGCTTAACACAATACACACTTATTAATGCGCTTAACATAATACACACTTATTAATGATTCCTACTTGTCTTCCTTGTGATGAAGAGTAGGCAAAATCTGATATGTAATTGGGGAAAAAAGAAGAATGAGTTCCTTAGACGCTGGTTTGGAACCGGGTTCATGATCAGTCATGTCAAAACATGTTGCCATGCGCTTTACGAGCTATGCCACTCACGCTGCTGTTTGCTGCTCTCTTTAGGTTTGTTGTCTCTGTCAATCAAACGGTGATGAACGGGAATCACTCAACTAGCTCATTCCAACGAGGTGTGCTATTTGCACTTACCCTAAATAGACACTACAAAATTTTACACCTGTACATCAGAAAATTTCTTTTTTTTTATTTATGTTCAGATCCCCCTGTGTAAACTGAGTCAGCTAAACTCTCCCACTCAATTTTTTTCTGTTTGCTATTAATTCTTGAGGACAAACTTGCAAAAAACACTGTTTTTCTCCGGTCTACCTCCGATAGGAAGACCTCCAATTTACATTCTGTTCAAAGTTTCTCTTTTTGCTTGCTTTGCCAAAGTAGAGTCATTACCATATTTATTAAGGGGGGAAGGCAGGGAGGGGTTTTACGCTCGTGCATGTGTGCTCAGTTTTACATTAATTTGGATGTACAAAGAGAATAAGCGTGGGATTCCTCTTATGTACTGTTTCATATATCTGAATTTTTTACTGCATATGCACATTTAGTTTTGGGAGTACACAATGTTTTAGTATGAACTCAACGCAAGTCTTTGTACATGAGGCCCCAGATGTTTACTGATTGCAATGCTAAATTGGCCCGTTTTAAACATGTTTACAGCCTGGTACAAAATATAGTTTGGTGCATATAGCTAATATTACCCGTCATGACAACTGTGAGGGGCATGATTATTATTTTCATCTGTTTAATTTATTAAGTTATATAAAAGTCTGCATAATTAAGCAGAGATTAAGGCACAATCTGACAGGCACGTGGCTGGGGAGAACTATAGTCTATCATACCTGTCAATCCTCCCGTTTTACCAGGGATTCTCCCCTATTTTACAGTTCTGTCCCGCTATGATCCCGTGAAGGTATTTTCCAGAATTTCTCTCGTAATTTAAGTCTTACTCTGAAGGGTGGCAAATAAGCACCAAGCAGACACACAGGCAAAGCTCTCTCTCTGTCTCATTCGCATAGCAATATCCGTGATATTGCTAGACAGCCCGCTCCCATCCCAAATTAAACCCGTTACCGACCGCTCCCGCGATTTAGTCGGAAATTTATTCCCTCGCCGCAGAAATCCGGCGCAGGGACAGCCGCGGGAATGCAGACCTCTACTACGGAGCTCCATAAACAAAGCAGCACGCGTCGCGTTTTTAACGTGACTATGCACGCGATAAGAGAATACAGCCAGTTAACCTGATACAGTACACTCGGTTACAAGTAACAAATCACAACTAAATACATTTGCAAGCTAGAGTCAACGAGGCAACAACTTTAATCGCACGTACTTACACTTGAGAAATGGAGGAAGAAACCCATCCTGACATCCATCAGTAAGTTAACTTACTCTTTACTGATCTTTACTTTAACAAACGCAGATGAAGTATTTGTAGCTTGTATTTTCCAGTAGTTTCCAACTGCTTGGTTATAATGCTGATGTTTCATCTTTGGGTAGACCCTCGATAATATCCATCTGCAGTGTGACTTCAATCGACCGGCATGTTTGTGTGCATGTGTTTGTGGGTGTGTGTGTGTGTTTGGGTTTCTGCGTCAGAGGGCGGGGCCTCAGGTTTGAAATCTCCCGGGTTTGCGCGTGCATGTGAATAACTTGGTTTCGTTCATACGTCATGGCGAAACACCTAATGACTCGGTATCAAGGCGACTCGTTTGAAGCACTATGAGTCGACTCTTTTATAGATGAATCAACCGTTTTAAACACTGTATTCTTACAGATTTAAGCCTTAGCAGGATACTTCACTTCACTTAGAGCTGTGTTACACACTACATGGAGGGGAATTTTCAAAAACCCATAATATGGGCTCTTTAATATCAAAAGATGTTGATCTTGGTGAGTGTTTTTTCCAAACAAAAGTTATTTAGTCCTAAACGAGCATAAATAGTTAGAAAAGCAGTCAAATGCTTTTATTATGTTAGATGTGTGCATTTTTAAAGTGACCACTGTTATTTATTTTAATCAAACGAAAAAAAAATCTAAATAATACATTCATTCGTTGCTCTTTAATCAGAATGTATACATTATACAGTGAAGAAACGGCTAATGAGATTTGATTCTATTTCATTATAATAGCTATTTTAATAAGCTGATCTGTTTGCTAATTTATTTGCTGCTAATGTATACTATTTTTTTTTTCTTTTGTAAGTAATTATAATAAATTATGTTACTGACAATTTAACTGTTTATTTACAATGAAACAGCTCCAAATGAGCATGTTTAGTAATTTGGGGATTTTTTTAAAGGAGGACGGGAGAATCCCTTATTATGGTGGGCATATCCCTTATTTTCTATAGCATTAAAGCCAGGCAATAAAAACAGCTACATAGTGATTAAGCAAAAAAAAATAAAAATAAATAAAAAATCCCAATATTCTTAAAAGTATAGTAAATAATCTAATGGGTGTTTTTATCTGAAAGTTTTCAGACACGTTCTGGAGACACTAAAAAAAATATCCTAAATCTAGAAAAAGGAGTAAAATAGGTGCCATTTACGATATGGCCGTCAAATGGATGTAAACATGTTTTACGCAGTGGATGCCCTTCCACCTGCAAACCATCTCAGGGAAACATCCATACACACTCATTCACTAGAGACAATTTAGCCTACCTAATTCTCCTGTACCGCATGTCTTTGGACTTGTGGACTTATTTGGCAATTGAAGCACCCAGAGGAGACCCACATGAGTGCAGGGAGAACATGCCCAATATTATCTTCAAATATCTCATCCTATCCAATAATAGAATTTATTGCACAACTGTTTAAAAAGTATATCCTGTGAATGTGTGTAATATGAATGCAATCAGAGTGTGCATTTGCCATGTCACTAGCTACGTTTCCATCCATCTAATGTAACAAAAAACATATGCGCATAAATGAGTAGGATAAACTTTGTATTCTATAAGTTGCGCATAAACTACAAAGACAACACTTTTACCAAAAAAATTCCAGTAAGTGCATTTGAAAAAAAGTCATTTTATTTTGTTATATTATGTTAAGAAATCATGTGATGATGAAAATGTGTGTGAATGGACAAACCAGCCGGCTGAGCACACTGTAAAAAAATCTGAAATGTTGTTTTGGTCATTCTAAAACACCTTAAACATTTCAGTAATAAAGTTATTAAAATATTTATTACCTCCAGAACTGACAAGAGTGTCTGTGCTCCGAGTCTGACGCCTTAAAACGCCACCGCGCATTCATTGCGTGTCGGCATTTGTCTTTTGAGGTGCAAGTGATTTATTAAATGAAGAAAATATTCACGCAGCTTATTCTACTGCCGAAAATTCAATTTTTACTGCTGATATTTGGCGCCAGTTATTCAGGAAGTGACGATTTTGTTCTCTTTGACTTGTTGGATGGTAACGCTGCTTTATTAGCACGTCTTTCATGCCATATTTCAGGATCACACAAAGTTTTGAATGGAAACATAGCTACTGTTACATATATTACCTATTAGCATTAAGCTGCAGTCACACTGGACTTTTCTCCCCATAGACTACCATTCATAAGCACATGAATGCGTCAGACCGGAAACGCAAGCTCGTGCACAAGTTTTGCAGTTCATTGTGTTGTAACGTTCAAGCTTGGTGAACTCTGAGCTGCGAAATCGCATCACATAATTGCGTGAGACCAATCGAAGAGCAATAACATGACCTCTCTCGCTCAATTGTGTAAATGTCTAAATGTAAGAGCCAGTTATGCATAATTCATTTGTGATAATAATTTAGTTAAGGTTAAAACATGATAAAAACGGATATTAAAATAAAATAAGAATTCACTGTGGTGAATAATGATGTTATATAGATGATGTTATTCTGATATGGTCTGGATTGGAGGCAGATTTGAGGCAATTTCATGCTTTTTTAAATAATACTAACGCAAATCTGAGATTCAGTTTGGATTTTTCATTCACTCAAATAAATTTTTTGGACTTAAACATTTTTAAAGATACTTCAGGAAAATTACATACCACCATTTTTAGAAAAGAAACAGATAGAAATACAATCCTGAGAGCAGATAGTTTCCATCCTCCATGGCTGATCGAAAATATTCCTTTTGGACAATTTAAGAGATTGAAAAGAATTTGCGACAAAGAAGAAGATTTTGAGATCAAATCACAAGACATGGTTCACAGATTCAAACAACGGGGTTATAAAAATAGAGTAATTTATAAATCTTATAATAAAGCAAAAGATAGCAACAGAGATGAATTGTTAATAAAAAGACCCAGATTAAACCAGTCAGAAAGTTCTGTTTATTTCGTGACACAATACAGTACTGAGGCAAATACAATAAAGAGAATTATAAAAAATAATTGGAATATTTTGATGAGTGACCCCCATCTTAGGGAAATTTTACCTGTATCCCCCTCTGTAGTCTTTCGAAAAGCTCCAACTATCCAAGATAAACTTGTGAGAAGCCATCTTTCCACTAAGAAAACTAATACATGGTTAAATCAAACAACAGGGAACTACAGATGTGGTAATTGCAACCATTGTGAAAACATGCTCAAGACGAACATATTTAGAGATCCTTCTTCGGGCCGTGAATTTAAGATCAATTCATTTATCAATTGCAATACTACTTTTGTTGTTTATCGACTGGAATGTCCTTGTGGTTGTTTTTATGTAGGAATGACCAAGAGAAAACTAAAGTTGAGATTAGCGGAGCATAAATATGCGATACGTACCTGTAATCCACAATATCCTATGGCTCTACATTATAAAAATCAAGGTCATGGCAATCCAAGTTCATTAAAAATAGTTGGCATTGAACATATTTATAATTCTACAAGAGGAGGAGACAGGATAAAAAGATTAAAACAGAGAGAGACTTTTTGGATATATACATTAAAAGCAACCAGATTTCCAGGTTTGAATGGTGAATTAGATTTCTCTTCCTTTTTGTAAAACAGTTTTTCTATAGTTTCCCAGAAATGGGTTGCGGCTGGAGGGGTATCCGCTGCGTGGAAAGTAGCTGGTTGGCGGTTCATTCCGCTGTGGCGACCCCGGATTAGTGAGGGGACTAAGCCGATAAGAAAATGAATGAATAAATGAGTTTTTCTATAGATGCTTTACAGATCGTCATTATACATTGATGTATGTGTTTATATGTATGTATGTATTTTCCATGTATATGTATGTGTATATATTGTATACATGTATGTGTATGTATGCATGTTTATATATATATATATATATATATATATGTATATGTATGTATATATATGTATGTGTGTATGTATGTATATATATATATATATATATATATATATATATATATATATATATATATATATATATATATATATATATTCTTTTTTCTTCTCTCTCTCTCTCTTTTCCCACATATGCAAGTGGGTGTTTGTGTATCTATGCCGAATTTATGATGGTAGTAGAGTTTGCTTGTTAAATTATTTGAGTGCCATTGGAGACGTTTAAATGAGTCGACCGTAGTACTCAAAAGAGACTCTAGACGCACCTGATCACTGTTACCCTGATGAAGGCAGACTTCTGCCGAAACGCGTTGGTTTTTAGAGATCTAGCCATGTGAATAAAGGCTTTTTAATTTTTTCACTTTACTCGAGTGCCTTGGACTGATTCTTGTTGCAGAGTTGATGAATCCCTTAACCAAAGAGCACCGACCATACATTTGAACTTACCCCAGAGCGCTTTTTGTTTTGTTTTTTCTGAAGAATTCACTGTGATTGTATTATCTAAAATGCATAATTTAATAATTAATATAATTTAAAAACAGTTACTTTGGTATTTTGCCTTCCAACAGTAATACGTCATGAGGTCATTAGTTCATACGTTCATAAGTTAGATTGCAGTTATGGATGTTGGAAGCAACACAGTTTTTTGACCGAGCTGATCGAGTCTATTGTAACTGTATTTTTATTGCATTTGTTCAGTAAACCTTTTTTAAAAGAAGATTCGGTCTTACTCGCGTTTTTGCACATACTGGTCGTTGGAATTGAAGCTGCAAAAGGTGATACATAAGGATTTGCACGAAAGGTGTGCCACTACACTAATTATCTTGTTTAATCCTGCCCTTTTTCACAGCACCATACTACAGAATTTCGCAAGCTCAAACTCCAGTATGACAGCAGCATTACTTTACTGCCATTCAAATGGCCCAATAGGCTTATGACATAGTATTGTTCATTGCAGGAGTAATTAAAAATCTATGTGGAAGTAATACCTTATCCAATAAAACTTGTCGCAAACTCCACTTCTGGAGGGCTGCAGCTCTGCAGTTTTGGTCCAACCCTAATCAAACACAGCTGATCCAACTAATCTAGAGACTTTTAAGCAGGTGTGAGTTGGAGGTGGCTAAAGCTAAACCGCGCAGAGCTATGGTCCTCCAGGAATTGAGTTTGAGACAATCAAGTGATGATCTATTTTTGTAAAACTATCTTAACTAGCATCCATGGTGAATACCCAGCAAGACATCCATTGACAGACAAACAGCTCTGCTTGTTAATCGTAATAATCTAAACTTATTTTAAAGCCTCAACAACTACAGGTAGATTTAAATCACTTCACAAACTTTCTGATAAATTTTTTAGTCTTAAAATTTTTTTTAATTGAACTTAAACCCATGCAGAGATTTGAAACAGGAGATGCTAAATTTCTAAATGGTTTCTGCGTTTTGCTTTACATAAGAACACACCTTTCCTTAATTAGCTTTAATTTCTAACAAATTTTTAGCCCAGTTTAAACTAGACACTCTTGAGTTCCACTGATTATGGCTTTGTTCAAATAACTAGTACAAAATGCGTTACTTGGCAAGCACCATTAAATAAATTAAATAACTTTAGCATAGATTAGTTAAATGCTAGAAACAAAAACTAATCAGTACAGTACAAAACAGAAGAGGTAGTTCTTGTTAAACACAGACTGGACACTCCATCCCTGCAATCATATGTGCAGGTGAATGATAATTACCCTTCTACAATACCACTTAATCAACTGGGTGCCAAACTACTCTGATCTAATGCGTTTTACCCACAGGCCTGCTCAATGGCTTCATTTACCCTTCAGGCACAACCTTAAATTATCTCCTTGCATGTAATCACTGCAGTGTGATTAAAATAAACGCTTTGCCTACACATGCACTACATTTCAACAGATTTAACAGCTTTGGGAGGAACAAGCAGCGATAATTATGGCGTTTTGGGCCATCTTTTGTGGAGACAGAAGGATTCCATACAAAGCACAGAGAAAGTATCACAGTTCAGAGGGTATGAGCTCAGGGCTTCGCCGCACACAATACGATATGCGGGTTACTATGGTTACGTGGGCATCTGGCCAAAAGGGTAGGAAGAAAGATAGCATATAGCTGAAGTTCATCCACAGAGCGTTTTAGCCATTTGAACCTGAAGAAAACTTTTTGCACACTGACAAATGTTCTGCAGCAGGAGCCAAATGATGTGAAAAGAGAAGTCAAAAGGTTTTGCTGAACAGCACTCATGATGCACTCGGTCTGAAAGAAAAATTTCACTTCTACCTCAATAGTTTGTGATCCGACTTCTGAGGTGATGTCCTCAAAGGCAGAAAATAAGAGTCAGATTAAAAAGGCAGAAAACTATTTCAGTCTCTCAGAGGAAGCCAATAAACTATATATTTTTTACTTTTTTTTTTTTAATAAGTGTGATGAAAAAAACTGGCATATCACATTCTTTGCAGCATTTCTGTTAAATGTTTCTTTGTTTACGAAATAAAAGCAGACAATGACATTTACATTTATGACATTTATATCACAAGAAGGTTGAAGTAACCTTCTTGGTGAATCAGTAAGGTTGACAGTCTTGAAAAGCAGTATAAATACACAAATTCACTGTGTAAGTTACTAAAGAATGATCTTTGAGTCCCCAACAGCAAGCTGGGACTGGTTTAACTTACTGTCTTGGGTCAAACCACTGACAGATCCCAGTCCTGAGCATATAGGTCCATGTCAATTTACTGTCAGATGACTAAAGTTCACTGGCCACTTTCTTGCTGTCCAAGCATACTTTTTAACTTCTTAAATTTGTTTTTCCCGATTCTGTTCTTCTTTTTCTTCAGCAGGTTCTTCTTTTTGGTTTTGTTTTCTTTCTTCTTGAATGGACTGCCCTCTTTCTTCTCCTTTATCCCCTCTGTTGTTGGATTGCCATTCATTTGCTTTCCCTTCTGTTTTTTGCTAGGTTTCTCAAACTTTTTTGCAGCTTCACTATCCAGCTTGGCAATTTTGGCTTTTTTGGGGCCAGTTTTTTTATTCTCAGCTTTCTTTTTAACGATGAGTGGCTTGGATGTTTGAGGATTCAATTTCTGTTTCTTTTCAAAGCTGCTTTTTTCTGGAGTTGAAGCAGGCTTCTGTTCTTTCATCTCTGATAAAGCTGCAGTCTCCATTACAAGTGATTCTTCTTGATTTTCTAAGGAATATGTTTGAAAAATTGAAGTAAAATACAATACAAATTTGTGGATAAAATCTTTTGAAATAAGCACACACCTGTTTCTTTTGGAGCAGTAGGGATGGTGTTAGACAGCTTCTTTAGCTTGGCCACAAAAAACCCATCCATGTTGTGAGAGTGGGGGTAGAATCGTCGAGACAGTTTAAGAGAAGGATGGAAACGTTTCTCTTTGAATCTACAGAGAAGAGATCAAGATTTTCAAAATGCACTTTATAATTTCTCTGGCAAACACACTTGAACTTAATTTCTAGGACTATAACCTTTATTACTGTTGATGAATTTCAAATAAGATCTCATTACCTGGTAAATCCCTCTTTGCCAAAGTCCAATCCAGTGGGGACAAGCTTAACATTTCTCTTCTTCAGAGCATAATCTACCACCCACTCATTCTCTTCCACCTATAGAGACAAATCAAATCTCATACCAAATGGACAGAAAATTGGCATATTTCAGCAGACATACTTTAGCTTTTAAAATATAGATTAATACATTTTACATCTACCTGTTTCACTTTTCCTCTAAAATGTTGCAATATCTGCTTTAGTCCACAATCAGACAGAAACTTAAAAGGCTTTCACCATCAACTCAGATTTAGTTCACAGGTTGCTTCTTTATTGTTTTGAAACTAAGATTTGTATACAATTTTTAGACTGTAAAACTTTGAGGCCATGAAGTGTTCATTATTTCCAGGCCAAAAAAATGTATTGATGGAACTTGAGCCCAGGATATGATATCTCAAGCATTATGATCACTGACCTTGAAGGAATTGGTCATTTGTTCCGGTCAAGCCTAAATGGTTTGTCATCTCCTCTGAGACAAATGTTGTCATATAATGTGAGATGAGAACATTAAGTAATTTGGGGAATCATAAGAAGTGTCCTGGATGCAACACTGTCTTGTGTCTGTAGTAATTTATTTCAAGAAAATAATCCTTTCATGAAGGATGCATTTAATTGACTTGACAATTATTTTTCAAGTTCAGGAGAAGAATAAAGGCAGTCGCACAAGTCTTCACATTGTTTCAAATGCGTACCTCCAAATACAGTCACATACTGTATTTAAGGAATAATTCACCTCAAAAATGTACATTTCTGGCTTAATGTAATGATGCATTTGTGGCCGCAAAAATCACACGTGAGCTGACACATTGTTTGTTTACTACCGAGAAGACACAATTGAGGTCTACTTTAATGTACATAACCTGCATAGGCTATGAATAGTGAAGTATGCAATGTGAAGATACAAAATGTGCCGCACCTAAAACTACGGATACTGGAAGCCTGTGCTGGAATTTCTTCTGCCGTGTTGCTATCAGTGTGTGAAGGGTGGAAGAAGAGGGTTACACTGACAATCCAACACAATGGGCAGCACATTGAACACATTTTATAAATGGTCAGAAACTTGTAAATAACTCATGAAAGAATAAAGTTATGTTAAAATCAAGCACGCCATTGTTTTCCGTGTGAAATTCCCAATAGGTTTGATGCGTCACATGACCCTCTTCCTATTGAAAAAACAAAAGTTGGATCTAAAATGGCCGACTTTAAAATGGCCACCATGGTCACCACCCATCTTGAAAAATTGGCCTGCTCATGCATACTAATGTGCCACCAACACAGACATCCCAAGTTGGGAAAAGTTTTTTACGGCGGATACAGAGTTGATTTTGGAGGTTGAGTGAGCGACGTATCCGAGTAGGGGCGTGTGCGCGATTATATTCTGGTATAATAACTGTACTGTTAATAACCAGAACAATTTGAGTCTGTTCAAGTCAACTATTCCAAGTCTATACAAAATTTTAACATACAGTATTTTACGCTACAGTAGACCTCCACACAGGCCTAATATTATTACTGTTGTTTTACCATATGTTTGAGATTTAACAATAATTTAACAATATTTAACAACAATAATAGTCTTGTGTTCGCCATTGTGATATTCTTTAAAACGACAGGGGGAGGTCAAAAGAAACAGACCGTAAAATCAGACGGATAAACAGAAAAGTAGAAAATTTCTGAAACTTTGTCATATCATTAATATTCAACATTTTTAAACTTATTCTTTTTATAAATTATTTAAGTGATTATTAGGATTTTTTGAATCATACAAGTTTTTTTTAATCAAACTTTGATGCATCACTTACTTTTGTTCATATCTCGGACAGTTTTACCAATTAAAGTTTATTAAAATATCATTGACAACAGAAAATGGGTTGCTCAACAAATATATATATATATATATATATATATATATATATATATATATATATATATATATATATATATTTATTATGGCAAGAATAAAAGCAAAATAAAGTATACATACTAAAAATACAGATTTAGCTCACTAAACAATTTACACATTACTGTTTGGCTAGTTTCTGTCCTATAATTATGCTAAGAAGGCAATAATGGTCCAACATTCGTGACCATTATCAGTTTAAACCGTAGTAAAACAGGGTATACGTATATTTTAAACCAATAGGTTAAAATATTCCTTTTCGGTTATCAAAGAAAGAATTTGTTCCTTAATTATATTTTTGTATTAAATTGTTTTAAATTCAAAATTGTAACATATACAGTGTAAAACCTATGACTACTGGAAAAACATATTTCTGTAATTGTGTACCTGGGTCTCCACTTTTGCCATGACCTCTTTTGGCTTTAACAAACTCATCCCTCAGGTTTTTCCAAACTTTAACAAAAACTTTCCTCCTTTTCCCCGAATTTCAAGCCAAGAATTATTGATCATCTGGTCATCTCTATGATCAAGAATCATAAAGATGTCTGTACAGGCGTACCTGTTTCAGACAAACTCTCTTCAAAGTGTTTAGTATTCAACTCAAATCAAATGTGGCACAGAGCAAACTTTGCTCGAGTCTCATAAAAGATCATGCGCTCCTCTAGCTGAAATAATATCGCGTGCACCCAAAGCGAACCTCCGCAAACACATAGAAAATGTCACAATCGTCACGCACACTCAAGAAAACTAGCAGACGCTTCGAGTATAAACCAGGCTTAATTTAATTAGTCTGAGTTTGAGATTAAAAACTTACCATAATAGAGCATGTGCAGTAAACAAGGTATCCACCAGTCTGAGAGTCAGCATTGACAGAGTCGATAGCAGACAGAATGAGCTCCTTCTGCAAATGAGCTGAACGAAGAATATCAGCCTCATCCTGAGAAAAGAAAACATAGACATTTTAGAACTTTAAATAAAAATTGCAACAGTCTTCAGAATAAAGATTGAAGCATGTGGTCAAAAACCTTAAGATCAAATACCCCAAAATTAAAAGGACACAAACAGTTGGTTTTCAGAACAGAATTACCTTGCCGGTTTTCACTGCTGGATCTTTGGAAATGACTCCAGTACCTGAGCAAGGAGCATCCAAAAGCACTCTGTCGAATCCTCCCATTACCTACAATTCAACACAAAACACCTCAGAAAAGACACATATCGTCACCTTAGAATTATAAGGTTTTATCTGCGTTCTGAATGATTTTAAGATATTGAGCTTCAAAGTTTTTGCATTCTATATAGCAAACAACATGTGTGTAACAGATCTTTTTCATACATTAACATGACAGAGACCCTAAGGGTTCTCTTAATGTAAATTATCAAAGTTCTCTTTGCAAATTGGAGTAAATAAACCACGCTAAATGCAGATACAACCTTCTCATTCTGAAAAGTCATTTTCCGCTTGGAATTATAAGGTTCTATCTGGCAGATCATTCATTGAAGCATTACTTATCAAGAAATACAATAAAAATATATATAGTTTAGTGTTGTAAAAACATGTTGATGCTTGAGAAAGTTAAAATTTTGCTTTCTGTAACATTTATTTCATGTTTTAGGATAAATATTTTTTCTTTTAAAATTAAGCATACAAGGCTGTACTATTTTTTTTTCCAGTGCAGCTGTTAATTTTATCTAATTATTATGTTCATATTTATAAAATTTTATGCTTTAAATAAATTATTAAATTATATTTATTGAATTATATTCCCCATGAAATGAATTAAGTATTTGCCCTTCAAGGCTTAATATTAAAGGTATAGACTTTAAAAGAAACAGACTATGAGCAAATGAGTTTAATAAACACTGAAAAGTGTTTCACTGACTATATATACACAAATAAAAATGTTTTACATTTAATATACAAATTTTTAAATATTAACTTATTTTTCCACAATATAAAATTGAGCATTTCATCTCAATGTTTGCGATGCGTTGGCACAGTGGGTAGCACGATTGCCTCACATCAAGAAGGTCGCTGGTTCGAGCCTTGGCTGGGTCTGTTGGCATTTTTGTGTGGAGTTTGCATGTTCTCCCTGTGTTTGCGTGGGTTTCCTCTGGGTGCTCTGGTTTCCCCCACAAGTCCAAAGACATGCGGTACAGGTGAATTGGATGAGCTAAAATTGGCCAGAGTGTATGTGTGTAATTGAGTGTGTATAGGTGTTTCCCAGTGTTGGGTTGCAGCTGGAAGGGCATTCGCTGTGTAAAACATATACTGGATAAGTTGGTGGTTCATTCCGCTGTGGCGACCCAAGATTAATAAAGAGACTAAGTCGAAAAGAAAATGAATGAATGAATCTCAGTGTCAAGAAATGCTTTTAAATCATTACATTTACACACATTTAATTTTGTGTGGTGTGGCATTATTTAGTCGACTCTGATTTTGTGTGATTTTGTCTTTCTGGTGTTTCCTGCTGTCAATGGAGCAATCCGGCGAAATGACAAAGAAAGCTAATCCTAATTGGTCCTCGTGCATGCATTAAAAATGCTGATTGGCTCACAGATAGAACCTTATAGAGCCAAACTAAAGTTCAACTTTGTAGATACACCTTTTTTGTTTTTTAAATAAAAAGCCTTAAAATGTAAACAACATATAAAAACACATCCCATAATGTAAATAAGTTGCCATTTAAAAAGAATATGTGAATAACTCAATTTTGACAAAAATGTCAGATAGAACCTTATAATTCTAAGGTGATGATATAACACCTAACCACATTAAGCCAACAGAAATGCATGTATAATTCTAAATGTAGCCAAAACAGAACAGTAAAAAACAAAAAGGTCTACCGAGTGTGAAATATTGCATGACCAAATAGGATTGAAGAAAAAAAAAAAATAGTGCTGACCTTTGGGAACTGTCTGCCGTCATAGTTGCATATGACAGCGTTGGTGACACCGAGGCGATGGATGTTTCCCACCACACTCTTCAGTCTGTCTACATTTGCGTCATTAGCCACGATCATGCCAGTATTCCTCATGAGCTGAGCTGCACCAGACATATTATACACAAACTCTAAAAACCTATTCTGACACTTCAATTGTTATTGTAGAAAGATAATAGTGCATGTTTTCACATTGCTTTTATTCTCGTGTGTCAGCTGTGCCAATAAAAAAGAGATTAGCCACTTTACAAAAACACAGCAGTTGGTCTGACTGCCGTAGAGAAGCATATGCTCACCCATATAAGTGGTCTTGCCTCCAGGAGCGGCGCTCATATCCAACATGGACTCCCCCTCCTGGGGAGACAGAGCCATTACAGGCAAAAAAGAAGATGCGCCTTGTAACATGTAATGGCCTGCCAAATATTCAGGAGTTGCTCCTGTATAAAAAACAAACGATTATTATTGACATTTGAGCTTACGGTCACCAGAAATAAAGAACAATGAAAAAATCTTATTTTGAAACTGACCTATGGGAACAGAGGAGTCATAGATAACCAGCCCCACTTTTGACCATTTCCCCAATGGATCCAGGTTTACTCCTCTGTTAATCAGAGCCTATGGTATGAATGAACCATTAGATTACACAAGATATCTGTGAACCAGACTGACATCTGCATAACCACTTTGACCATTTTTGCACAGTAATAATATGTTACAGGTGTTACGTTTTGAAAACTTGTAAAACAAGACACTTGTTAAGTGTCTATCTTTTAGCAACATTTAAACATTGTTTAAAAAAACAAAACAATATTGTTTCCCAGAATTAGTCATATTGATTGTATCTTCAGTTTAACCACGTCAATTGGTTCGTAGTTTGACAATAGTCATAGGTCAGACAGCAGGAAATTTTCGGATATCTTCAGACACTTCAAGAATTCCAAAAGAGGAAAAATTTGATCGCAATGGCCATTAATTGGCTATTTAAACAATTTTAGCCGAGGAATATAGGAATCTTTCTGGATTTAGAAAATGTGTTTCAGACAACCAATTCATGGCCAAAATCACAACAGGAGTCAGTCTTTACAAAGCACTAACAATTTTAAGTCTTCTAAACACAAACTAACATGTTTTTGATTAAATCTGAGAGCTCTTTGACCCTTTATATGTTAAAAGCCCAGAAAGGTACCAAGAACATTGTCAAACTATTTAATGTGACTTATTTCATAAAAACTTTTATTTCATGTGTCATAATGCTCTCATGAAAACTTGATGCTAAAGAGACAAAATGGCTTAATAAAGCACTTACAAAGTGCTCTCATGGTGTGTAATGTAGCTGTGTGAACATAAACAGCATCTCTGAATGTAAAATGCTCAAAGTTCAATGCAAAGGGAGACCTTAGTTTTTACAGAGTTAGCTTAGCAAAGCCTACATTGTACGAATTTTGGGAACTACAAAAAAATACTACCGGGTCTTGTGAGATCACAAGCGTACTTTTACCGCGCGCACACTGCGCAGCTAAGGGCCGTGGCCAGAGGCGTTGTAACGACAAAGACAGAAGTGCGTAAAGTTCAATATTAATTATGTTCCAGAGAATTATAAAATACATAGCAAGCATGATTAAAAAAAACACAGCTTCCAGAATCTCTCCCAGTTCAGTGCTGGATTCGGTTAATATCTCCTTAAAGATGGAGCAGCTACAACAAGCAGACGCTGTGAACTCTTGACAGGGTATCTGCACATTTTTAACAGAAAATTTAAGACCTTTTAAGACCTTTTTAAGTCCTCTAAAATGAAAATTTAAGACTTTACCTAAAAAAAAAAAAAAAACAGGAAAATGTTCAGTGTGAACACAGAATGATGTGGTGAAGTATGGCGGCAAATCTATGGCGGCAAATCAATGGCAATATAAATCGAGCGCAGCGGTGATGTTTGCGCGCGAGGAGAAGTGAACCGTGAGCAGATTACTTGGTTGACTTGGTTTACTTGTTATCTCTAACGCTATTGGCTACTGTGCCTTTCCGGAAGTTAGCCGGGATTGGACGCAAGTTAAAAGATCATGCCGTTAAATATATATACAATTTGCAAGTCATAATCATAAGAAACTTTCTGAGAAATTTATGAACTTTATGAGGATTCAATCTCGAGAAACAGTCAAATAATATCCAAAATAATGACTTGCATTCTTGTAACATGACTTTCTGAACCCATTTGATTTGTCCGTGCAGCACTTGTCTGGTTTGTTGTATTTTACTTCATTATTAACCACAACAGCAGTGCTCATTATTACACTTGGGGATGATCTTTCTAGGAAAATATTGTCTTCAGAAGAGTTTATTTGCGTTTTAGATCTTTATAGATAATTATAATTAATTTATCTTTATAGATAATTGTTAACATTGTTTGTAATATAGATCAGTGTAAAATATATATATCTATATATATTATATATATTTTTCAATCTCATTTTTAGTTAATGATTGAATAACCTGCATATAAAGACTTCAATCAAAAATGATTAGCCCAATTAAACATAAAAAATACAGTGACAGACATTCAGATGGGATTTATCGCCACCTATTGAGCAACAATTTAATTTCTACAATCTTCGTTTGGCTTTACTCACTATCCATTACATCATTCCACTTCAGAGGCATACAAATACTACTTTCTATACGACAGGCCCACATCTTAAAGGTCACATATGCAGTTGAAGTCAAAATTAGTAGCCCACTTTTTTCTTGTTTTATTTCGGCAAGAATAAAAGCTGTTTTAATTTTTTAAAACCCATTTTAAGGTCCATATTATTACCCTCTTTAACCTATTTATTTTTTTCGAAAGTCTACAGAACAAACCATCGTTATACAATAACTTGCCCAATTACCCTGCCTAGTTAACCTAGTTAAGCCTTTAAATGTCACTTTAAGCTGTATAGAAGGGTCTTGAAGAATATCTAGTCTAATATTATTTACTGTCATCATGGCAAAGATAAAATAAATCAGTTATTAGAAATGAGTTATTAAAACTATTATGAAATAGTTTAGAAATGTGTTGAAAAAAATCTTCTCTCCGTTAAATAAAAATTTGGATAAAAATAAACAGGGGGCTATTAATTCAGGCGGGCTAATAATTCTGACTTTAACTGTATAGTGGAATAACAGACTAATGGCAATATATTTACTATAAACCTTTGTACTTTATGCACTGCATGCATGTATAGCCTATTTTGTATACTATTGTCCATCCAATTTATTCTGACTTGTTCTTCACAGAAAATGAGTCAAGGACAATGAATCTTAGAAAAAAAAAAAGATTTTTGTAAATTTGAACACGTTTAGTTTGAGTTCAGTTTAAATGTAGGTGCTAAACTTCATCAAATGGTTCAAAACACATTTAAAGTCTGAATTATTCGTCCTGATTTAATAGCCCATGTATATTTTCCCCAATTTCTGTTTAATGGAGAGATCTTTTGCCACATGGTATAACTCTCTCTTTCTCTCCCAAGTAATAAAGTTTGTTACAGAAATATATCTCATTATTTTGATATGTCATTATATGACTTGGTCATGATGGTAAGAATAGGCATTATTATGAGATTAATTATTACAAAAAATATCTCATTATTGAAAGTAAGTCTCCACCTATTATTACTGAGAAAGTAAGTCTATGTTTCACACTGTGACATTATGATAAGATTTCCTATATAATTTTATTTAACGGGGAAACTAGCTTACCTGCGTCCAATCCCGGCTAACTTCTGGAAAGGTAGAGTAGCCAATAGCGTTAGAGATAACAAGAAAACCAAGTCCCGCCCTAGGACTCACAAAAATCTAAACTGTTTCGCGCGAGCAGAGAGAAGAACCAGCGAGCGAGCGGAGAGAACTGATCGCGCGCGCGCTGTAGGCATGACCTCGCTCGCGAGAGCGTACATCGTGCGCACAGATGATAATGTGCACGCGCGGGACTTGTTTTCTCGCGCTGGATCAGTTGAGCGCGCGCGTGAAGATCCCCTGTGCGCTCGCGAGCTGTAATTTTCTCGCGTGTAGACCTGTAATCTGCTCACGGTTCACTTCTCCTCACGCGCAAACATCACCGCTGCGCTCGATTTATATTGGCATTGATTTGCCACCATAAGACGAGTCGGACATGATATTTAAGATCCCACATGAAATTTAAGACCTCCTTATGGAAAATTACAGAATTTAAGACATTTTCAGACCTTAAAAATCGAAAATTTTATTTAAGACATTTTAAGACTTTTTAAGGACCCGCGGGGACCCTGCTTGAGGCACGACCTGTAAGTGATTTTATTTGTTAAAATTGATCATTACATGTACAGTGTCTAGTCTTAATGATATGTTGTAGCAAAGATGTAAACAACGGGAAATGCTGTTAGCCACCGCTAACGATTTAGCTACGAATTAATATTTATGAACCGCTGAAACCGCTGTAAACACACACACACACTTCACCAGCAAATGCAGCCTCTCTCTGTGTGTGTGCGACTGTAGTGTTTCTCTATAGGCAGCTTTTCCATGCATTTTACATCTTAGATAATAAATTTGCAAAAGACATGTGAACAATTCATGTTACTTACACAGGAATATTCCAGATATATGTGAAAGACGGCGTGTAACGTGTTGAGTTAAAAAAATACTGCAGAGCTCGACTAACTCATGTAGCAGCAGAAAAATGAAATCAAGGCTTACACAGGTCGCATCCCACATCTTTTGCTTTATTCTCCTGACAGTGTCAATGTAAATTACAGAAAATAACTTAATCCGAGCATCAGAAAAAAAGAAAAATAAATATCAGTCCCGCGTATATGCGCTTCTCGTGTTACAGATAGTTCATAGTATACACAAGCACACACATTAACACACACACAGTCTCTTTAAGAGGAACCTCACCCCATTTTCACTCATTAAAGACATTTGTCAGATTTTATTTTAAAGAGCAGGGATGAGGTTGACTGTTTACACAAAAAACGCATGCTTGTACGGGTATGATGTAAAGCCGATTCGCGAATCACAGCACATTATGACATATGACCATTCATAGTCACTTGAGGGGGCCTTTTAGAGGAACAAGGAATATTAGTCGTTTTCTTGTTAGGCGAGTAGCTGTATATAATCAAAGTAAGATTTATGAAAAAATAACGCAATTTCCTTCAAGTGAAACATGAGCACACATTGCTTTGCATCTTAACACAACCAAGTCTTAAAATTACATTCTGGACCACCCCTTTAAATTATAGCTGAACCACTGTAGAAACATGGACTGTTTTGATGTTGTTCTAGCTACTTTGAGGCTTTGAGCTTGACCATTGCCATCTTTGGAGATTTTGAATATCAAAAAATATTTTAATTTGTGTCCTAAAAAATGAACAAAAGCCTTCAGGGTTTAGAATTGCATGAGGGCGAGTGAGTAATTAATGACAAAATGTTCTTCTGACATAAATGTACTGCCAATTCATATAGAAGTGGAGGGGGTGTAGCCAACCACCTCTTCAGATCTTGACAGAGTTCCTTTATCCTGTTAGCATAGCCACACACCTTGTGAAAAAGCAGATGAGTGGTACTAAAACAGGAAGTATCTATACTTCAGCAAATTATTTTCACGTCAACCTGACCTTGTAAAAATGATAATATTCTCTCTAGTGACATAAGCTGGATTTTCAACTCATTCATTCAGCTAAAACTCCTTTCCACAATCAACTACAAGTTTGCATTTGGTTTTCAGTGCAGTCCCTACATTACAAAATCTAATCTACAATGTATTAAACTAATGCTTTGCAATATGTTTTTTTTTAATGATGATATTCTGAGGACATTTTCACATTTACAAACCTGGCGTGCGCGTGGCACAAAGCAAAATGTGATTGGTTGGTTAACCTGTCAGTCAAATAACAAAGTAGGAGATCCTTGACCATTAAAAGTGGCCAAAGTTCTGGCTAACAAAGAATGTAAAGAACATGTAAATCTCAAGGGTAAGCTAATAAATAGCAAACAATACAGTTCGTACCGCGTTCTGTTTGGCCAGTATTCCACCAGGTTTTATACTAGCGTAATTTACATCAGAAAAAGGAAACAATGGTATTTAAGGCTCACGATATGGACATTTCCAGGCACTGAACTGTTATTATTTAACTATGCCCAGATTTTCTCTATAAGGCACCTTTAAAATAAAAATAAATAGTGCTGTCAAAATAAGTATGTTAATGCATGCGATTCATTTTAAATTTTTCATGCGTTAAAAAAAAAAAAAAATTTAACAATTGACGCAGTTGCAGGTGGAGGGAGTTGTAGTGAAGGGGTGTTCAACATGCAAATAAATATGAATAAGACCAAGGAAGCACTTTTTGGAGACAAGTTTTAGTATGAAACCATTAATCTCGCATCACCAGGCTCTCCAGAATTTCATTCAATTTCGGATGTTTCATTTTAACTTCGACTTTTGTTTTATAGGAATTTGATACCGCATGGCCAAGGGAAAGAAAAACCTCAGCATTTCGTGACTCGGTGGTCCATTAAGGTAATTAAAAAACTGATGAAGTCGCGAGCTGTCAAAGATAGCGCATCCTCTTGCCTTTCAGCATGCACCCTTCCAATATTTCATCAATTTTGTTGTGTTTCCTCCTTAAACGCAACGAAAGTGTATGCTTCACGTTGCTGTGTCAGAATCCTTGTGAAATTTGATGATGCAATCATGCGTGTTAAACATGAAGGGCGCGTTGTGTGTGTGTGTGAGTCTGTTTGTCTGTGTCAGGCCCGTGCAGGGAGCACAGACCCTTACAGGGGCAGGTGCTCAACGCGATTGCAAAGTGAAGAGTAAGTGCCTCCTGAGAGGGGCATCTCATCCAATGAGGGCAGAGGGACAGTGGCTCAAGCCCGAAACTGAAAGCGAGACGTGACTTTTAAGGGTCTGTTTCATATGGATTTCTTAATCAATCTCATGGTTCAATGAACGCAAACTGCCGTAGTTTATTAAATACGTAAAACCCTCACTGCACGACAGCTGCGCACCTTCAGCAAACCTCCTCATTCCAGCAGCAAGATGGCTTTATGATTGTTTATGAGCGCCAATAGTGGCTGATCTGTTTGGCAAAATATTTGACTGCATGTCACCACAGTGCATGTCACAATCTCCGCTGTGCTGAGCGAAAGCGCTTACTAATTAGCGCAGCACCGATGACATAAGCATGCCCAGGCCCGATTGTAAAGTAAGTGCGGGCCGTCGGGGGAGCATGAGGGGGTAAAAGCGTGCTTTGGCCCGGTTCGAGGCAACTGTACATAGTGCGAGTAGGGCCTAAGGTTACATGCTGACTGACTGACTGTCTATCCAGTCTATCCTAGAGCAATCAGAAAACAGTTTAACATTTATCATGCAACTTTTTGATCCACATTTAATAACATTTACTTAGCATCGACAACAAAACAGTATAAAAAGTACCTCTTTCTTTCAAAACATTACAACATTTTGTTAAAAAAATAAATAAAGATAAATTTCAAACCTGAGCCAGGTCTCTCCTCCTGGTTTTTAGGGTGTTGGTTCTGATGGTGACCGGCCTATGAACTTCATTGGCCTCAAGAAAATCAATCAGCTAAAATTTAAAATTGCAGTGCAATTAACAAATGAAAACAATTTTTAATAATTACAGCATTGAAATGATCATTATCAGAGAAATGTACTGTCAATTCATTTAGAGGTGGAGGAAGTGTGACCATCCACCACTTCAGATTATGACAGACATTTTCTTTATCCTGTTGGCATAGCCACACACCTTTTGAGGAAGCAAGTGGGTGGTGCTAAAACAGGAAGCATTTACAATTCAACAATTTAACTTTTTACAAAACCTTTCATACTATGTATAGATCCAAACACAAACCTCAGAAAGAGAGAAAAGATCCATGAGTTTGCTGATGAGGAACTGGTTGTAGCTGTAATAAGTGCAGAGGTCGGCACGCAGTAGAGACAGATACTCAGATCTCTCCTTGCCTTCTTCTCTCTTCTCATTGAAGTTAGACAGTACGTCCACATTATCTTTAATCCTCTGATGGATGGTCTTCAGGTCCATCGGTAAAAGACCTACATGCATGAGTAATTAGGGCAACGGGTTAAATATTAGTGCTGGGTGGTATATCTGTATATTCATATATTCACCAATATATATATATATATATATATATATATATATATATATATATATATATATATATATATATTACACACTGAAAAGACTTTATAATACCATGGTCAAATCTAGAGTTTTTAAAAGTGCCAATGAGCATTTTACAGTTGTATCTATCCACCAGGAAAGCAGGTTTTTTTACACTGCTGCCATGGACAATCTACTCATTTTAAACCAGTTGCAGCAGCTTTATAGTAAAGTTCTTTGTCTACTCAATGTAAACTGCAATAAAGACTCAAGTCATTACTCATCATGAGCAGTTATTTGAAAATGCCAATTTGGCATTGTGCGTTATCTAATGTGAAATATCACAATGGACGATGGCATCATCGTCATAGGCTGTGGTGAATTAATTATTATGAATTAATTATATAATTATTAAATAAAAAATTATTTGTAGCCTACCGTTTCAACTAGCTGACCTGCATGGTCTTTGTTTTATCCATAAACAAATTATAAATAAAAAAAGAGAAGTTGAACACAAATTACCACCTGTCAATCACTTTTTCCACGGAAGGTTGGTCGGTAAAAAAGGTGCACAATCAACAGTATCTGAGGTTTTTACTAAAATTACTAAGTACAAGTTTGAAAGTGAAAGACTGAAGCAGTGTACTGACGCGGTGATACATTACCTGATAGATTCAAAAGACCAAAAAGAGTATTAATAATTATATTTAAGCTGTCCTCACCCTCCTTAGCTCTGTCTGCAGCTCCAGGAAGTTTGAATTTTTCTGTGGTATCAATATTTGCTTGAACAGTATCCTCTTCCTCCTCCTCACTATCATCCTTTTCCTCTTCTTTGTAATCATCGTCATCCTCCTCCTCCTCCTCCTCATCATCATCATCATCACTTTCTGGTTTCATGCTTGTTTGTTTTTTCTGTTTTCTTGCAGCTTTTTCTATAGGCAGCAGCTGTCAATGAAAAAAACACATCAGAAAACTGTATATTTTCAGTTTGTCTTTTTTTTTTGAAGATTATAACATGTCAATTGGAAGTAAAAGGTTGTAATAAGCTGAATATCTTGCCTCAATGTTGAATATTTTTATTTATACAGTACCAACCAATTGGTTTTTAGCATTTTCTTTTTAGTGAAAAAATAAATATTGACAGCCCAATTAAATACTAATCCAAGAAAAGAAAACAATATGCTGCTGATAAAGCTTCCAGTGAATCTCTAAGCAAAATTAAGTCAAGCATGCTTTACTGTTGGAGACAGCTTTTTTCTGAACCTTATTTTGTGGTAGCAGTAAAAGAAAATAAAGGCAGTGTAAAAACTACATAGACTATTTCAATGTGGTGATGTCATTGTCTCATGAAAACTTCCTGCTTGTTTTCAACTAAAACAGAAATAATAATCCAACTATTTTTTGACTGTTAAGCCAATTCAATGATAACTTTACATTAAAACACCTTCCATATGATTATCCCAATATATATATATATATATATATTTTTTTTTTTTTTTTAATTCTCGGAAGCAATGAAAATTATGATAATGTAAATTAGGAAATGAATCAATGCTATTGTTATTGTTTACATCCCTCAAAATAGTCTATATTATAGCACTTCAGTTCATATGAACCAGTTAATGACATCTGGCAATGTCAAAACTTCCCCCGATACAAATATTAGTTTCACTGGTTTAAACAAAAATTACATACCTCTTCTCCATCACTGTCTTTTTCATCACCTTCATCAGCACCATAGTCATCAACCATATCTTCATCATCATCATCTTCATTCTTTATATCCTTGTGATCAAATGTCTGCTCATTATCGGCATCATCATCATCTTCCCATTGGCTGTCACTATCCTCATCTTCCTCAGATTGTTCAATCTTTCGCTTCCTCTGTGCAGGTTTCAGCCACTCTTTATTCTCATCAGAAAAACCTGAAATATGCATAAATTGATTAGCAAACTTGAGTATAATGACACTATTATTCCATTAGTTTCAATTTTAAAAGGAGCCTTTAATATTTAAAAAATCACTTTATAAGGGGTTTAAACACAGTTGTGTGGTAACCGTGTGTGAATATAGCCTGCCTCAACAGTAAAAATTACTAAGTCTATTCTTAAACACCTAATAAAAAAGCTTGCAAAAACATTTTGATTGACATTTTTGCTTTGCACTTGTCAATAGGGAGAAATTCCCTCCCATTAGTGACAAATCTCTCCCTCAATGGATTAAACAGACACAAGAGAAAAGCAGCTGTCCACCTTTAATCTCCTACTACGGTGAAACATGGGTGTTTATAGCTCCACCCTCTTTTGAAAAGAGTGCTGGGAACACCATCCCATTTAAATTTAAAGGGACAGTCATCAATACAGCACAATTTGGATCAAGCCTAAAGCTGTTGACTGTCCTGGCAATATTCACTCATTTCAGCATTTTGAGTTTACTCGCTTCATTTGCTCATCAAATTCACTTCACAACAGACGTGGATTAGCATCATGGGCGGGGGATTCTGTCTGCCCAATGACTCTAGCTTCATTGCTAAATGGCTAACATGGATTTTATTGAGAAAACTGCTGTTTCTGTGCTTTCGGAGAACTAAAATAAAACAGCGTCAATTCGTTTGGAGCCATGTCTGCGTCCACTAAATCCATTCAGTGGTGCACCCAGCTCTGCGAGTTCTTCAACTCCTCCAGAAAATGTACCTGGACGATGGAAGCTTCCAGCGGTGGTTCTGAGTGAGCTGAGCCCAGTTTGATGAACTATTGTCGGCGTCGGCAGGAGGATTTTTCCCCGGGAGACCAACAACAGGTGCTACGTCATAATCCTGCGATGTGTGCGCCAATCGCTCAACTCGCAACGCTTCATGCGTATAAATCACATCATTTGCTCCATGTCATTCACGCGTATCGTGCCAGAGGATTTCCATCCGCATCGTTAGATTAACTTAACATGTAAAATCACTTACGCTTGACGCTTCTTCAGCATCTTGAGTAAACGCAGCATAAAAGGGGCAGTTTCAAAGAGTTCTAAAAAAAATATTAATGTGGTATTTTGAGCTAAAACTTAACATAAACACTCTAGAAACATCAGCAACTTATTTTACATCTTGTATAATAGTGCATAATAGGTTCCCTTTAAAATGCAATACCTTTTTTGGGCTTTTCCTCTTGTTTAGGCTCTTTGAGCTGCTTGGTAACCTGGGCTCTCTTTGCAGCTCTGCACAAATAAAAAAATACATACAATTAAAAAAAATAAGGTCTCAGTATAGATAAGAAATTATTAAATGTTTTCATATCATGAGAAATTTACCGTTTCCTTGCTCTGCTTGAAAGTTTTTTTGGCCCCTCATCTGTGAAAAGAGACAGTTGAACAAAATTAGAAACTAAATTAAGAATGCAAGCAAGCATGCATTAATTAAGAAAATAACAACAAATTAACATATATTAATATATGTGCCATTTACCATCAGCCAAAAACTTGGAGAGCTCAGTTTCTGCTCCTTTCTGTTTCCTGGCCTTACGTCCTGGTCCTCTTTTCACCTTAATAGTGGGATCCAACTTCCTTCCCATGTTTGACACTTATAAGGTTGTGCTACAGCACTGCTGCAAGTAAAAAAAAAAATCAACATCATTTAACGTCAAGCATATCTCTAAGCTTGCAAACACTACACTGTATATGGATTGTCTCATGTGGCTTTCTTCCAATATACAGTGTATCCCACTTTAAAGTAAAAACACTAATTAATTAAAGTTTTCCCTTGTATTTAAACATATATCTGTCTGTTGTGGTGAGAATTACAACTTTAAAATTACTTTCATAACAGGCTGGTTGATTGTTAGCTAGGAACACGAAACTAGTTTTAACATGTGCCAACATTCATAAGGCCACAAAAATATTAAATATTCATATTTAAATTGTTGCAGTAAATGTAAAACCATGTTGAGATTAAACACGATGTGTATTCTGGACACTAACTCGCACGGCTGCGAACTACGAGCCTAACATTAGCTTACTGTGACCTAATAAAGACATTTAAAAAATACTGTAAAAACGGCAGTTATCGGATACTCACAGTTTAACAAAACCGCGTTCCTCAAATTTTCCGACTCTTCTTTAGAACACTCAGTAAATATATAGAGGCTTTAATGTACTAAAGTTACCAGAGAACATGTGCCACTCATACTGCTGTGAACTCGCGCACATGTGACTTCAGCACACGTTGGTTTTCCGGAAGTTGCTAGCGATGCCCGACTCCTGATTCTTGGAGTCAAATCTTTTTAACGAGTCGTTTTTTTCTTCAGCATTTTCAGGCTAATTAAATTTGGTAAACGTTTAATAGAGAAGAAACACAGAACACACAAATAAAACATAATGTTTTATTTACCTTTATTTATTACTTGATTGTGTACTGATAACATATGAACTATTCAGACAAAAAGAGGTGGTTGCAACCACCATACCAGAACACATTACATTTTCAGGGTTAACGTTACCTAAATAACAACACAATGGCAATCACAACTAGACATTTTACAGCATGAATTTGCCTGTATAAAATGTGAAATAATAACACGTAAAAGGCAACAAAATTTTAGCATCAAATGAAATTTTTAATACAAAACACTCAGATATAAAAGTTTATTTAGCTTATTTATTGGCTATAGTCTTAGTAAAATACTGGTCAAACTGAATATTGGTTGCAGCAAACAGGCATAATAAGTTACATCGATTAATTTAAAATAAAAAGAAAAATTTTAACAAACCGTGTGTTGAATCATTAAACCGGTTAAAAACTGTTCAAAGCAACCGATTCTCGTAAACGAATCAGACCCCCCAGTTAACTACTTCCGTCGCGTACATTATGCGAAACAATTCGTCGCTAACTTAGATGTTAAGCGTTTCAATACACGAGTTGCATCTTCGTCTCATCGTATAGATAAACAAATAGTCTTTTTAGCCATGGAAGACGAGTGGGAAGAGGAAGAGCAGATGGTTGTGGCTGAACTGTCAGGAATGATCAACTCTGACTTAATCTCCAATCGGCAAGGCACCTGCAAGATAGTGGACATCGACAGCGAGCAGCCCATGCTGCAAGTCGGCCGGTATCTGTTCACCGGTGAGTACGAGGACGCTATCGGGACATGCGTGATCTTTGAGGAGGACAGGTCATCTTCTAATGCAGCACTTAAATACAAATGTCACACAATGAAGAAACTGATGCTGCAGCGAACGTTTCTGTCAGAGAGGAAAGAAGACGAGCCCGTCTCCAACCGCATAGAGGTGCTGGCTCTCAACGAAGAAGAGTCGTTCGGTCGGAAGAGCGTTTGTCACTACCTGGACCCCATAGAGACGGACAAATCTGTCCTTGACGAATCTAAAGACTGTGAGGACCCAGAGAAGAGCGGTGGATCAGCAGATGAAATGGACGAGACGCTTCTGGAAAACGAGACGATGAACGCCAGCAACTCTCTTTTACCGGAGTCTGTGCAAGAAGAGGACGAGAGCCCCTGAAATACTTTTACTAATGTACATTCTGTATAATGTAAATATAAGCTTTTTTGGTTAAAGTTTTGTCCTTTGCTGACATGAATGAACGTCTGTCTTATTTTGTCTGTTTTACCCATAGTTTTACCATGCACTAAGCGCCAAAACATGTCTTTATGGTTGGAATGGATATTGTAAAAGAAACAGAAAAAAACATCAAGCAAAACAATAACAGATAAAGCTTAATATAACAGGATGAGAGACTTTTTGAAGTGAGAATGGGTAATATAAAAGTAATAGTAAATCTGTGAGTTCACAAATCAGAACACTCATACACTGGTGATTTATAAATATATATATATATATATATATATATATATATATATATATATATATATATATATATATATATATATATACACACACGCACACACACAAACATACATACATACATATTTATCCTCCTTCGACTCAGATTTTTTTTTTTTTTGTGATTTCCTACATCCTCTGGGTAAAAAAGAAATTCTACAATTTAGTTTTTACATTTTGTTTTTATTTTTTATTTTACAGTATAGTGGACCCTAGGACCATTTTAGTTAGAAACGACCACCCCTCAAAAAAACAAAACTGTACTGGAAATGGCTGTAAAGGGATGTTAATCCAATATTAATGTGACAAAAACAAAAGCCATTTTCCCCCTTTTGTGTTGAAATTTCTAAAACTGTTTAGTCTGAAGAGCCCTACTAAAAAAAAAAATATGTTAATCCTAAACAAATTTAACATAAAAGCGATTTAAAACAGGTTGTCATTCTCTAATTGTCACTCTAAATCAGAGTCTCCCTCAACTATTTTATAAAGAATCCTCTCTGCTTCAGTTCAGCCTCCTACAGCATGCAGTCATTAATTACATTAAGATGGTCCTGGTGTCCACTATAGTGGACATTTAAAAAAGGATGATATTTTGAAACACAAACAAGTTAACATCTTTAAAAGCTAAATGTATTGTTCCTGACACTTTAATAAACAATTTATATATTTAATAATAATAGTAACAAAACATTTAAATAGCTTAATTTTACATACCTCTTTTTCCCATAAAATGTGCTTTTTTGTATGTCAGCCATTTTGGATGCAGTGTAAGAATTGTAAATACAACTTAATCAATACAGGCTTAAACAAGTTCAACAAGTAAAGCAATTCAGAGATAATTGTTTTGATTGGTGATTTTGATGGAAATGACCATGCACTTTTACACTACTTCAGATAAAAGCATCTACAGTAGGCAAACAATTATCATACTTGTATTACATTTGCATTATAAAGATGAATAAGACAAGTTTTTGTTTGTTGTTGTTTATTGCAAGGAGAAAAAAGGCAAAGTGATTCTTAAAGGCAAATCTTAGTTAAATATCAAATGTATAAACCTATACAAAAAGTTAGAAACTTAGTTTTCAATTCTTAACACTTTTTGCTGTTTGCTCTATAATAGCTTGCTTCTATGTGGATTATCTTTGTATGGCATAATTTGACACAATTTGTGCTTTAATGAATGGACCAAATGAACCTACAGAACACAGTCCAAATATCTATTTTTCAATCATGCAAGAAATATGGCAGTGCATATCTGTTTGGCTTTGTCATAACACACCCCAGACCTCTTCAAATGCTGAACATATTTTGGCACAGGCCAAAGCTGCAGACAGAGGATAGTTACTGATAGAAACGGTCTTCTCTGTGTAGTCGACATTTACCTATGACAGGACAGAGAGAATAGAGAATTTATTTACTTGGAAAACAATAGCGATTTGTAGCTTCATGAAATTTTTTTATGCTTTAAAAGGATACAGTGGTTGGCAAAACCATTTAGAACTCCATTTTTATCAGCAGGCAATATGTAAAAGGTAACTTGCTGTAGTGTGCCAGTAGAATTTTTAGGTTTACATTTTTCGACATTCATTTTGACATTAATTGTAATAATTCAGTGAGATTTTTGATTGTCTGATGATCACAGCAAATCTGATCTCACCATCATCCAGTCTGTCAGCATCAGAACAAACTGACGCAGACTAATATCAAAAGACAACATCTCAAAGATGATTCAAGAAACATACTTGCAAAGCACTGTTAAAGGGATTGTTTACCCCAAAAATGAAAATTTACTCACTATTTACTTACTAAGTGGTTCAAAACCTTTATCAGTTCCTTTTGTCTATCAAACACAAAATAATATAGTTGTTCCATAGGAAAAACAAATAGCCATTATTTTTTATTTTTTTGACAAAACATTTTAGATGAACAATCTATAAATGCTTAAGGCACTTGTGTAAAAATGCTGTAAAACAAAAATATGTAAATGAAAAAATAGCTGTTATGAATCAACCTCTATTAAATAAACAGTGACTACCGTTTGCATACAAACATGCGTTTGTCTTAGGTACACTTGTGTATAGTTTTTCTGAGTATATAGGTTTCTTGAAGCATCTTGGATAAAAAAGTCTTACTCTGCTTGTTTTATTTCTTCATACAATTCTAGACAGACTGGATGAGGGAGAGGTCAGATCATTCTGTGTAACACTGGGTGCTATTAAACAAACTAGAATCTTACTGGATACTTACAGATAATGGCAAAAATAAATGTCTGGAAATTACCATTTCCTACCACCGTTTCCTAGAATAATGTCTTATTCTTATCTGCATGACAAAATAAAATTGAAGCCTTTTTTAAAAAATTGTTTTCACATTGATTACTTAAATTGTTTGACCACAACAAGCAAAAACAGGCTTTTTACGCTTACTATTCTTAGTACAGAAAGCTAGTGTGTGTCAGATGAACATTTCAGACAGTGTGAACTGTGCAAAAAAAGGTTGAGGAAAGGGAAGCTAGACTTACTGCTCCATGTGCAAATGCTCCAATGACAATGGCGGCAGGTCCATCATCTGGCACAATTGTTCTAGGACATACAGCATCCCCAGCTTTGAATGATGTAGAAAATCGAGGGCATCCAGGTGGCAGGTGGTCTGACACTGGATTCTTAATGAGTCTTAACAAACGCTGAGGGCCGTCTGCTGCTCTCACACTCAACTTGTGCAGGAGCTGGACTACAGGAAGATAAAGAACAGAAATCTTATAAAAACAGAAACTAGCTAAGAAACTGTAACATTTTTGCATTGTAATTATGAGAATTTACTAATTTACCCATGAGTCCACAAAATCTGGCAAAGGTACGAGGAATTCTTGTTTGTGGGTTGATCTCGATCAAAACGTTCTTCTCTGTGTGAATGTACACTTGGAGCAGGCCTGCTCTATTCAAAGGACTGTCCAATAACATCAACAGACACTGTGGATAGCAAATATACAGAAGTTGACCAAATTATCATTTAAAGAATTAGGTAAACTGCATCTTCACAAGATGGCTTGCTTTTCAACAGTATAATGCTCTCTGAACTGTCATAGAATGTGCACAAGGTGGAGTATAAGCTTTTAAACATTAATAACTTGGAATTTTTTTACCAATACCATATTATTTTGATCCCTAACATTTATTAATTAAGAAAAACTCAATGCAATGCCAAACAGTCACGATTTGTCAATTACCCTTAAGTGTGGAAAATACAGAGATACTCTAATGTCAAAATAATGCTGTGTAAATTATGAAAAAACATGTTCAAGCTGTTAAATTATATCTATCTATCTATATATATATCTATCTATCTATCTATCTGCTTAGTAAGTAAAAAGTGTAATTTTTGACTAATTGAATTTAAAGGCTTTTCAGCTTAATTTAGCTTTAAACATTGTTAAATGTGTAATAAAATGTTATATTTAATTGTTGACGAAATATTATAAACTTAATTTCCTTATACATGCAAAAACACGATAATAATAGATCATTTTGAGAAGCTTATATTCTTATACATGCCAAAACATGATAATAATTGATCATATTGAGCAAAAGTAATCTGCAAAATATGCATGTTTTAATGGCATTGTTTATGTTCTGCTCTCCAACATGAAAACACTTAACACTTCTTGTTTAATGAGGAAGAAAAATAAGGCAAAGTGCTTTTTATACATAAAAGCAATATTTTATTTCCTAGGTGTCAAAAATTGCAATTACACAAGCCAGTTATTGCTAAAATCACCTCTCTTTATGAAAAACGTTTTTAAAGCCTAAGTATTCATCTTCTAACACAAACATTACTAAACCACTTTGTAAAACAATTATACTTATTTGCATTATTTTCACACTAAGGTTTTTTCAGTAATGGTATCTATAGTCTTACTTGTCAAACAAAACAACCCAAAAGTGTCTGTCATGAAAGAGGCTAACTAAATAAAACATACTTAAAAGTATTTGATATGGACCAGAACACAAAAGTGTAATGTGATGTTGTTTCGCTTGCAATAGCAATACATTTTCGTTTAGATAACTCTAAAATAAAGCATCTAAAACTATTTTGTATCCGTGTAAAAACGAATCGCATGCATTATGAGGGTTAATGTGTTTTACCTGATGTGTGATATCAGGACGAATCTTCCCTGGGTCTCTGCCACTCTTTATTATCATACTCTTGTGCTGATCACAGTTCAGCAACTCAAATGTCTTTCCAACCTGCATAAAGATACGTTTACATTCAACTTATAGATGCAAGCTGATGATAAATAGTAGTAATAATGCTCAAGTGAACAGCACATCATCCAAAAAAGGGGTTTCAAATCTACGGAGCCACTTTGTCTTTTACCTTTACGGTTTCAAGCGTCGCTCCTTCTAAAACAACGACAAGACGCTTTTCAGTCATCTGATCGTGCAAACTTCTTTGCTGTTTAGCTTGTTTTGGTTCATATTCATCTAAATGTTCCAGACCACGCTTGTCTCCAGCGCGTGCAGCCATGTTGACATAGAACTATGACGCTTTAAATGTGCGTCACAGCAACAGTTTTGATCAGAGTGGCCGCCGCTGATGATGTACGCCAATTGTTTTTCTTTATATTCCAGTTGCAGTCCTTTCCTATGATGACTTGGTGAACTTGTTAACTTATGAACAATTTATGAAAATTCATGAATTTCCTTTACCCTTTAATAAATTTAACATTATTGTAAATGCTATCCCAAAAGAATGAATACATCTAACAAAAAGTAATATTTCATATATAAATAAAATAATTATAAAACCCTCCTTAGAAAGTATTAGTATATATGATAAAAAAAATGCAACAACAAACTTATTCTTCGAAATCTCCAAAAAAAAAAAAAAAAATGATTTGCTCCAAGAGTGAAATCATATTGGTCAGCGCAAATAGAAGATATTGATTGGAAAAGAGCATGACTTCTCCCAAAAAATATAATCCCAAACAAAACAAAGGAAATCCATTTTAAAATTCTGCACAAAATATACCCGGTCAATGCATTTATTTTAAAGTTTACTGATATTGCAATTGCTTGTTCTTTCTGTCAGAAAAATTCGGAAATCTGCATGACCCTCCGGGTGCTCCGGTTTCCCCCACAGTCCAAAGACATGCTATACAGGTGAATTGGGTAGGCTAAATTGTCCGTAGTGTGTGAATGTGTGTGTGTGGATGTTTCCCAAAGATGGGTTGCGGCTGGAAGGGCATCCGCTGCATAAAAAGTTGTTGGATAAGTTAGCGGTTCATTCCGCTGTGGCGACCCCGGATTAATAAAGGGACTAAGCCAACAAGAAAATGGAATGAAATTATTCTAGTCCCATAAAAATGAAGATGATTCCTTGCTTAAAGCTATTCATTTATCGAACAACAACAAAATTTGTAAGTTAATAGAAACTCATGAAAATATTATGCTTCCAGTAAGTTAGTCTTTAATGCTTTCTGTGTTTTTTTTTTATTTCGTACTTCCCTTTTCTTTATTTTGTTCTCTTTTTTCTCTTTCTACTTCTTATTGTTCTTATCACTTTGTAATTGTATGTACTTGTGTACCAGTTTATTAAAAAAATAATAAATAAAAAATAAGTTAATTCCATATTCATTTTTTACCAACTTGGAGGTCTTTCCTTTCTATTAATACGTCACAAAATGTATCCTTGTAAAGTAACTTTATCTAAATTCATAGATATTAATAACACTTGCACATTTCGTAATTTACACAGGGGAGACCTCTAATCTAATATTTTCTATAACTGTGATGTCTCTATTAAATTTTGGAATAATGTAAGTGATGTGTTATTTGGGCAAAGAAATGTTAATTACAGACTCCCTTCACAGACTTCGCACGCACGCACACACACACTCACACACACACACACACACACACACACACACACACACACACACACACACACACACACACACACACACACACACACACACACACACACACACACACACACACACACACACACACACACACAGAGACAAAACGAAAAAACATTTGAGTATGTTTTTTTTACATCTTACAAGGTAAATATTTTATACCAAAATGCGACATATTTTTATTAGAAATGGAAACTTTGAGAAAGTCTCTAATGCAAATTAAAAGCAAAAATAATGACTTGATGTTAGATGTCATGAAGGAATCATTTTTCTGGTACCGATCCTCCACTGTAGTTGATGATAGTGTCCTAAATTATTTATTTATTTATTTTTCTCGTAGTACCATGTAATACTCTATTTTATGTTGTTGTGTTACTTTTTCTCCACCTTTATATATATATATATATATATATATATATATATATATATATATATATATATATATATATATATATATATATATATATATATATATTATTATTATTATTATTATTATTATTATTATTATTATTATTATTATTATTATTTCTAGCTGTGTTTTTGCAAATCTGTAATGTTCCGGATAGTTTATATCTGACTTTAATAATAATTTATGTAACATTTCAAAGCTTATTAATAAAAATAAAAATAAAAAAGTTAACTCAGCTGGTTTTATGAATGTCCCCTAAAAAATGTGATGAAAATTATATTACAAATACAAATTTATAGTGAATTTAAATACAGTAAACCCAATCCTGGTTTATAGAAAAGTTTGACATATGTCAAGACAACTTTTCATTCACAAAACATATCATTTAAAAAATGTAAATATTTGTAAAATTGTAGCTCTATGTTCTTTGTTGAAGCTTAAAAAAGCTATAACACACTCTATTTTAAATTTGTAATACACAATTGTTTTCTGATTTTCTATGACTACTTCACACAATTAAAGTATTTATTAAACAATATTATTTATTTATTTATTTATTTATTTATTTATTTATTTTAAACAGGAAAAGATTAAAAGATAATTGGGCCTGACTCAGCATAAATGCTGTTTTTCAGCAGGTTCCTGCTCTGCAAAACATAAAAACAGACAGACATCTCATCCATCAACACAGTACAAACAATCACCAAACATGTAAAATAGAGAAAAGCAGGTTACTATCTCAGTGGCTACAGCGATAGTTGACCATCAGATGATGAGCATGTGATTTTTAAAAAAGTCTCAGTGTTGGGATTGTTTTTAGATGTTGTGGGATCTCAGTTTTACACAAAAGAAAAAAATGTTTGTATTATGCATCAATTAATTACAACTATAATCTATTTTACTGTAGTGAAATGATCTCATTGGTAAATGAAAATATCCCATTTAATAATTAGTTTGGCTGTGGTTTTAAAGTGAAGCCGTAGTCCCCACTAGCAAAACCTGTGTAACTTTGTAAATAATTGCAAGCTATGCAAAATGTAGAACCCATATATACTCTCGTCCTCTATACAGCATGTCCCCTATAAAATCATAAAAAGTGTTGTGAGAGATCAAATCCACCAAGTAGCATTTAACTGTTTATTAAATTGTCCATTGTACATTTTCAAATGTTAAAATACTGTTTAATAATATGTATCCACCTTTTTCTCTATGCCCCACGATGCTTTACAAGATTTATGGGAATTACTTCCATCATTTACATTTAATCAGTGAATGTATTTTTCTCAGAAATCATGCCTTGAAAATTAAAAGTCATCTTATAAGAATTAACAAATGACTTTCAGGAGACCAGAAAAAAATTCCAAAAACTCAAAACATGTCTTTCTGCATCAATATTAAATATTACTGTACTGTATGAAAAACAATGAGGAAGTAATTTGAACGAGCAAAATGCAGTGAACTCAAAGGAACTTTGGCCACAGATGTACCTACTAATGTCAAACTAAAATACCAAGTGAAATGTTATTGTCATGACATACAAAAACAAAACACCTCCCTCTCACTCACCTTTGCAATGACTCGAGCAGTTAATCCTAGTGGGATCATGTTTTTGTTTACTTGTCCCAATACTTTGGTTGTACATTTTTACTGCAGTATCTGTACTTTTACTCCACTACTTTCTTTCAACCTGTAGTCACTATACTTTCTTCTTGTCTATGGGGATTAGAAAAATCTGTCCTGTGTTTCCTGTCAATCAAATCGCATATAGAAGGTAAATCGCATCATAATGAACTACCTCAACATGGTATGATGACCAAAATGGCCTTAAACACCCAGCAGGCACAAGACATCAACATGATGTCAGATTGACATTGTACCCAAACATCAAGGGGATGTTGCATTTTGTTTGGAAATGAAAATCGGGTTAACGGCCAATGTCAATGTCCAACCTACAACCAATCAAATATCACTGTCTAACAGCTTGACGTTTTGTGGACATTACCACTATGACGTCTATCACATGTTGGATTTTGGTTACCATACCTGATGAATAAACATCAGCATTTGACATCAATATGACGTTGGTTTAAGATGGTGGCTCGACGTTGGACTTTGGTCACTTTCTAACCACCCAAAATTGACCAAATATCAATGTCTTCAGTATTGGACATCAAAATATTGTTGTCCTTAGACACTGGCTAGCCATTAAATTTTGGTAATCTGACATCACAACCTAAATCTAACCTAATAATAACGTCTTCTGACGTTGTGTGCCTGCTGGGCAATAACTAGATGCACTACAGAATGTTACGTTTACACATGCACAAATTACATGTATACGCATCAGCTTTTAACAGCGTAACACTCACTAATCAACTCTCAATCTCACAATCACTTTTGAAAGGGCTACTTTTTACTCATACTTTGAGTAATATTTACAACAGATAATTTTACTCTGCGTGCACTACATTTTTAGACAAGTAATGGAACTTTTACTTGAGTGGGATTTTTCAGTACTATTTTCATCACTGGTAAACAATGAATTATTGTGTGAATTATTCCTTTAAGCTCTGATTACATTTAACACCTCCAACTATCGAGGATACTCCTAGAGTAAAAACCAGACGACGATGTGTGATAGGATGTGTTTCAAATGTGACCTAATATTTTTCCTGTCAAAAGCAGGTCAGACACACACTAGTTTAAGCAACAGGAATTGTTCTAAGGAACAACGAAATCAGTAACAAGCCTCTCCTTCAAAGAACCACCACTCAGTAAAGATTGATGATGGTCTAATTTGACTGCAAGGCGGGACATATTTCTTTAGGATGGCCGTGTTGAACTTAGACCTTTTCCCCATTCTTAGGCTGTGTTTGAAAGCTAGGATATTGAAGGATGCATTCCAGGAAAGTATTATGTCTAAATCCTATACCTTCACTTCCTGTCTACTGAGAAAGCTGGGAGATGTATCCTTTACTGCTTTTGATTTTCCACAAACCTATGTGTTCCATTCCTGACAGTTAAAGGGATAGTTCACCCAAAACTAAAGTTTCTGTTATCATTTCCTCACCCTTCATTTGTTCAAAACCAGTTTGACATTAACTTATATTCTGTTGAGCACAGAAGAAGATATTTTAAAGAAAGCTGGGAACCAGTAACCATTGACTTCCATATTATTTGTTTTTCCTACTATGGAGGTTACAGGTTTTCAGCTTTCCTCAAAATATATTCTTTTGTGTTTAAAGAATAAATACATTTATGAATAAATGATATCATAAATGAGTGCACTCTCTATTTTGTTAAATATGATCAAGTCATGATGTCTCCAGAATTAGATTTGTGAGTTGCCTTCCAGTGTCACTGCAACAAGTAAGCTGCCAGAGTTTTGTCAGGCATAGCAATGCAAGTGATCCTTCTTTGTATATTTCTAGTCTTTGGTCACATGAAGAAAAAAGTGGTTATGTGACATAAACCCATTACTTATCAAGTGAATATAAAAAGGCTTATAATCTGTGGAATGACTTTCTGCTTTGTTCCCTCCATCGAGCAGCTTCAAAAGTTCAATAGTCCAAAAACAGGTTCAGCTTTGACACATTTCAGCAGGAAAACTCTGAGGTTTATTCATGCAGGTCAGTGGTTTTGGGCAGAGGCCTGAGTTTGAGCACAGGACTGTCACCAAAAATGATGGTTCAAGTGGCATGAACTCACGGTATGCGTCTGTGTCACACGTTACCTGTAACATTTGATTTGAATGTTTGATTAGTTCATGTATTTGAGTGATTGTGTATTTCTCTTTAATGACAGGTTAACTGTACCTTAGTGAAGGAGCTGAGGAACAAGTGAACATAAGAGAAGCCTGGTAGAGATGAATCTGCTAGATACCTTTTGAAACTCATTTTATAAGCCTAGATGGAACAATTATGAAATAAGTGGTATAAATAAATAAATAAATAAATAAATATTAGCAGAAAAAAACTCATTCAAGTAAAACCAAACTAATATGACTGAATAAATAAAAACATTTATTTACAATACTAAAATAGTTGCATAAAAATAAATAATAAATATAACATAATAATAATAATTATAATAATAATAATAATAATAATAATAATTTAAGTTTGTAATAAAATTTTTTACTCATTCATTTTCCTTCAACTTAGTCCCTGATTTACAGCGGAATGAACCAGCTGTTTATAAAATAAATTATAAATATGACATCTTAATAAAATAATACAAATGATATTAAGCATTATTAAACAAATATATTAAGTGTGATTATATGAAAATAAATAATAAACATTGGATTTAGAGAAAAATGTAAAAAAAAAAAACAAATACAAACATTTAATTAGACTAGAAAAAGTGAACTTACATCGAGTGCCACCTGTAGAGCTGAGTACTGCACCCAAACCTCCTGCTGTTTAGATGATGGAAGATAGAATGCGTCACCCCATCCTGGACCCTTAGTCACACTCAGATAATGAGACCACACACACAGACTCTCAGTCTCTGGATTCTTTGCCTTTGTGTAGACTAGTGATGAGACACATATGAGGACTCATGTTTGCACAAATCACACATTCAAATTCATATTAAAATCAAAACTAGCTTACTATCAGGGAGCAGAAGGTGGAGAAGATCTTTAGCCATTAGTGATCCCAGTGTCCCATAATTGAGGGCTCTAGAAATATTATAATATTAACATTAATTTTACACATTAAGCATCTTAGATCTTCAGCATATACAAATCAGAAGAGTGGTTTCAAAACATTCTAAATATTCAGATTTCATCATTGATTTGGTTCATCATTGTCAAACAGTGGTGCAAAGTGAATTAGGATACATTATAATACTATCATTAATTTGATATTCTTGTTTATGTTTTCATAAGATACCTGGGATATGAGGAATGGAAGAATGGTGACACAAACATTCCAACAGGGACGATGATGTCATTACCAGAGATGAATGGAGTCATAGACAAACTAAAACACACATGCACACACACATACACACAGAAATTTAAAATGTTTGACCAAACAAATGGAAAAAATGTATATGAAAATAAATTTTCAAAATGCATGTTGATTTTGATTGATTTCAGTGAGTGTCCATTCATTTTTCAAAAATGCTTCTAAACTAAAACTACATTAAAAAACTACATTATCCATCTATATCCATTCAACACATTTGGAGATCCTATATATGGCCATACAGGAATATATATGTCATTTGCCAGACTTCTCTGGGGCAACGGGTTTATTAATTATTACATTTTTAAACATTAAACCATTAATTATTAATAAATTACCAATTTTAGCTCATATTATTATATAAAGAACAGTTTTACCCACTACCACCACCACCATAAACAAACAATTTGAAAAAAATAAAAGACGAAATGAAGAGGGGCGACGCGGTGGCGCAGTGAGTATTGTGGCCTCACAACAAGAAGGTTGCTGGTTTGTGCCTCGGCTTGGTCAGATGGCTTTACTGTGTGGAGTTTGCACGCTGTTCTCCCCTTGTTGGCATGGGTTTCCTCCAGATTTCTCCCACAAGTGTAAAGACATGTAGTACAGGTACATTTTTGGGGTGGTGGGGGGGGGACAAATTCAATGGTTTCAGACTAGGGCCGGAGTAGGACTCCTTTTCAACCCTGGGGTTTCCAGAAACGTCATTTCCAATTCAGTTTCTAATGACACTATCACGTCTTTTTAAAAGAAACAGCTGCTTTAGATCTTCAAATGTTTTTCATAAATATGAGAACATTAAAGGGTAGCTAAATTCTACACTTCTCCAACACCAACAATTCTTTAAAACATCACAATGTCCTTTCCTGCAACATCTGAATATATATTTTGTGCAAAAGACTAAATATATATTCAGTCCCTTGTAACAGTAGTCACACAAAACATAGAAATAAAATTGTACACCTATATAAGTAACCCAAACAGTTTTATATGTCTTAACACTAAAAATGAAAACAAAAAAAAACAAAAAAATTATTACTCTGGTAAGGTTTAAACTTGGGTCAGCGGCAATATTCATTAATATTAATTATTCAAATTCTTATATTCACTTAGGTGTTGCTGTTTGGGGTGAAATGATAGTTACATAATCAACCCACAGGCTTCATTTTACTCACGGGGCTGCGAGAAAATAAATAAAAAGAGCAGAGCTGCGGCAAAATAATGAATAAAAAGAGTGAGGCTATGGTCAAATAAATAAATAAAAAAAGTGCAACTGCTGAGAGTACAAGCAAGCAGCTAGGGACACTGGCCCTCGCAGCCAAAAAACTGACCGGCCCACCAGGAATTCTGCCAGTCCTCCCTATTAGCCAATCCGAACCTGTTTCAGACCCGAGAATGAGAAATGACGATGAAGAACCAGTGCATATGTGGAAAATTCTACACAAAGAGCCACGGCTTAAAGATCAAAGAATAAAGTGTTTGGAAAGTGGAGAACATTTACATTTATTCCAAAGTGACCTTTTAAGAGTTTTAAGTGACTTTTTAAAAGTGAGAATTTTAACAAAAATTTAGAGGCAACGGTTAAAGCCTCATTCACACTACGAGCGACTTGCAGGGGCAAAGCGACTAGCATTCATTTAAACAGAAAGTGTGCGATTTCCAGCGACCTTCGTTTACGTGAGCGACAGCAACCATGGTTGACCAGGTGGGCGGGTCAAATGATGTATATCAAGAGCAATAGTGCTCTTGCGATCTTCTCTCAGCTTGCTCAAAGGCTGGTTGTATTCTCCGTGCTGTAGACCTACACAGACCCACGTTTACAGCAGATCGCCACCCCGAGTGACAGGCAGCTACATTACTAAGTCGTTGCTAGTGGGAATGAGGCATGAGGAAGAGGCTAATAAAAAGCTGCAAGCTGTGACTACCATCATTGTCAGTAAAAGAGAAGAACGGTTTGGAGGATGAAAGAAAAAATAAGAGAACCCCTTACTCCAAGATTCACAGTGCAGAAAGAATTTATAACATTAGGCAAGAGATGAGAAGAGATGTGCTGAAGTCCCTATTAAAAGAGATAGAAAAAAACTGAGCATAAAGACTTAGCTCAGCTGATGTGTATGCTGCAGAAAAAGTTCTGGGTCCCCGTTGTGGTAGAGCCAGAGGTGACGTTGACTTTATAGCCAATTTATTTAAGTTTACAGAGTTTAAGGACTTGCTGAGGCAGAAGCACAGTGGGAAGCTGGTCTGTCCATAAGAAGAATGGATCAACATCTAAGTAGCACATACAGCAACTCAGAGAAAGAGGACAGTGTGGCATCTTAATAGATACTCCCAAACTAGAGATTTTTCAGAGATGCAGTTCAAAAAAGTTAGAGAGGTTTTTAAGGCAGAAGCAGACTCTGCACCTTGACCAAGTAACATCTTATACAAACTGTACAAGAATTGCCCCAAACTCCAGTTTTGTTTGTGAAAGATACTAAGAGTTTTTTAAAGAAGTGGATGAATCCCAGAGCAGGGGAGGAAGAGGTATAGATCCCAAAAGGAGGAAATCTTAATTCACACAGATCAGGTATAATCTCACTGTAGAGCGCAGAAGCAAAGATTTTCAGCGCAGTCTCCAACCGATTATGCACCTACTTGGAGAAGAACACCTACTGTTGACTCGGAGAACTTGCATTAAACTGATAGAGAAGCAGGGTTCAAACTAATCAGTTTTTAATAACATCGGGCACAGAAGACACACAGCAGCTTCACTTAGTATCGACGCACATACATACTGAATGACTGTGTGACAGAGTGAGAGCGAGGTAGAGGGGGAGGAGCTACACATAACAATACAGATCCCATATACGCAGTCATAAGGATCAATGCACTACACCTACACTGATAGATCAAAACAGAAAGGAGTTGCAGGTATTCCAGGCTGCATGGAGCACAATAATGTAGTGACACAGCTCATAAAGGAGACCAGAGAGAAAAGTATTCAATAACAAGGTACCAGATGCCAAGAAGAATGACAAATGTCCCTAATGATTATTACAGCAATTTGAGAGTCAAAAAATTTGAGATTCTCTTCAGGAGCAACCACATCAAGCTGGCACAAGGTTGAGACTGGAATCATTACAGGATGCGCTCCATTCATCACACTGTTATCACAAGCCATAAATATGCTCAATAAATATGCTGAACCACAGTGTAGAGACCCATGAAAAATACAGCCCAACGACAACCATCATTAGGGCTTTCGTAGATGATCCTACAGTTACCACAGAAACAGCACCGGGATGCAAGTTTATTCTGATGGGCTCAGAGAAGCTAGTGAAATGGGCCTGTATACGCTTCACATATTTCACTGAGCAACATTGCCCTGACATCAAAATAAATTGCAACTACATGTCCTTAGTGGAAGAATTCAATGTAAAAAGAACAAGAGAAGTGTTACAATACATAGTTTAAAAGATCTGAAAGCTGACAAAGCAGGGATCTAAGCTTGGACTGGAAGAAAAAGAAAGGCAGAAGAGGCTGTCAGGTAAAGGCAAAGTCATAGAAGGTTGGTGAGAGTGTTCACTCAAGGTAGAGCAGGGCTAGGATCCATTTTGATGATCAGATCCAGAGCAGAGGGAAGAAAAACTAAATGACAACACATTCAATTTCTCATCCTGGGTGTATAATGTCCTACCCAGCCCATCAAACCTTCATCTATGGGGAAAAGCAGAGTCACCAGCTTGCCCTGTCGGCTCTGGGAAGATCCCTGGAACATATTTTAAGATGCTGTCCAAAGGCATTTGGCGAAGGTCAGTTGGACAGTAGGAGACACAATCAAGTCCTGAAGACCATCGCTAAAGCTTTTTGAAAAGGCAAAATTATTTCGATCCCCAAAGCAGAGAAATACCTTTGTTTGGGCCATAGAGCAGTCTTCCTTAGCAAAAAGGAGGTTTGCAGGATTACTGACTTCTGCTAGAAACAGCTGAAATCCCAGAGGCACACTGTAGTCACCATGCTGCAACCTGATGTCCTCATATCAGAATCCACAAATCAAATTGTGTTTTTGGAGCTGACCATCCCTTGGTAAAATTAGCTTGAAGAATTTTTTTAAAGGAAGTATGAAGAACTTCTCAGTGACTGCAAGCAAGCAGGATGGAGAGCAAGGTGCTTCCCAAATGAATTGGGCTATAAGAGATTTGTAGCAAATTCCTTGGCCAGAGCTAACAAAAAAGTTGGGATTGAGAAAGCGCACAGGACGGGAGCCATACACAGGACAATTGAAGCAACAGAAAGGGCTTCTAGGTGGCTATGGCTAAAAAGTGGTCCGCCATGGATTTCAAAGTAGCCAGCCAGCTGGACACAAGTCTGATCAGCCCCAGCTGGGTCACTTGGAAAGGGGAGAATAATGTTGAAAGACCCAAAGCACCCTCATCATAGCATAGCATACCATCATCAGAAGATGTATGTGTACAAAATAAGTAAAATTATGCATGATATTACTGTACTCAACATATAAAATGTAAACATTTGGAACAGATTACTATTTTTAGAATTAAATAATCATATTTTTTCATTCATTCATTTTCTTTTCGGCTCATCCAGCTATGTTTTACACAGCACACAACCCAACATTGGGAAACACCCATACCCACCCACTCTTGCATTTAGAAACATACTCTACAGCCAATTTAGCTTATTTAATTCACCTATACCGCATGTGGTGAAAACCGGAGCACCCAGAGGAAGCCCCCGCGAACACGAGGAGAACATGCAAACTCCACACAGAAATGCCAACTGACCCAGCCAGGGCTCGAACCAGCAACATTCTTGCTGTAAGGCGATCGTGCTACCTACTGTGCCAATGTGATGTGAATAAAATATAGTTTTAAATAAAATAAAATATAAGAATTATTTTTTATTAACATAAACATGAAATAACAATTTAAGAGAACAAACCCTTCAGTCTGTGTGCCAAGTGAGAGCAGTCTAGCCCTGCTCTTCTGCTCCAGCAACAGTATCTGCAGGTAGTTAGAGAAAAAGTCTTCTTCATTCAAAATGACCTAGCATAAAGAGGAACACAGAGAGAATTAAGAATATTTTATTACTTCATCCCACTAAATAAACTGCTAATTCATTCATTCATTCATTCATTCATTCATTCATTCATTCATTCATTCATTCATTCATTCATTCATTCACACACGCTTCTTCAATAATTCAATTATTCTCTCATTAATTTATTAATTCTTTCTCATTCACACTTATTAATTCACTCTTTCACTTTCTTTCTTTCTTTCTTTCTTTCTTTCTTTCTTTCTTTCTTTCTTTCTTTCTTTCTTTCTTTCTTTCTTTCTTTCTTTCTTTCTTTCTTTCTTTCTTTCTCTCTCTCTCACACACACACTCTCTTCATTCATTCATTCATTCATTCATTCATTCATTCATTCATTCATTCATCCTCTTACTCAAAATAATTTATGTATTAATTCACTCATTAATTTATTCACTCACTCATACTAATTCACTCTCACTCTCTCTCTCTCTCTCTCTCTCTCTCTCACACACACACACACACACACACACACACAGACAGACAGACAGACACTCATTCATTCATTCACTCACTCACTCATTAATTTATTGATTCACTCATTAATTCATAAATTCTCTCACTCACTCACTCACTCACTCACTCACTCACTCACTCACTCACTCACACTCATTCATTCACTTTCATTCACTCATATTCATTAATTCATTCATACATACATACTCATTCATTTATTCAGTCACTCATTTATTTACATTAACATGCATTCATTCATTCTCTCACTCAAAAGCATTCATTTATTTATTGATTCACTCAATTGTTCATTCAATCACTCATAACTCACTCACTCATAACTCACTCAATTCACTCACTCACTCACTCACTCACTCACTCACTCACTCACTCACTCACTCACTCACTCACTCACTCACTCACTCACTCACTTACTATCCATGTGTCCATCCATCCACCTATCAATCCATCCACCCATCCATCCATCCATCCATCCATCCATCCACTTTCTCATTTATACATTTACACATTCATTCAGTTGAGTTTACCTTTTCATAGAGATGGTTGAGTTCTGTATAACTGAGGTTGTTTGTGTTGGTGGAGATTCTTGGATTAAGTGAATTTATCTGAAAAAAGCAAGTATAAACAAAATATAGATTTGTTTTTCTTCCTTTTTTTGCATGTGGTTTGGTATATCATAGACAATATACCTTGTTCAAAATAAAGTCTGATTCTTTTTCATCCCTCCAGCTCAAATCTGTTAGTTTCTTCTTGAGGGATGAATAAACATCTTGAATCAGCTCTTCAGCCTGCCATAGAGAGAAAAAAGGCATATGGTGTCAAAAGGAATCATTGCTATTAAATTGTTCATTCATAATCAACATTTTATTTCCTCAAATATTCAGCTGATACCTCTTTTTGTGCATGTTTTTCTCTAATAGCATGACTAAGTAAGGTGTCAAACCCTCGCTCTGTCTGCTGAACACATCGCCACCAGTGTGGCATCTAAAATTTCATGAAAAAAAATGTATATAATAATCATTGCTTCATTTTAAATGCTTTTTATTAATAGAAATAATCACTGTCCACCCACCTCCTGTGTGTCTCCTGTTGCAATGGAATAGTTTCTCATTATTTGGAAGAATCTTGAATCCAGTGCAGGTATGAGTGTCTGCAGAAGACTAAAGATCATGTATGTGTTGAGAGGACCACTGTAAATATACAGACAGGGGTATAAAAAAATAAGATTTCTGGCATTTATCAAGACGTTACATTTATTCTAAAGAAAATGTAACAAAAAGTGACCTACGTGCCCATCAGCTCATGCTGAACTTGCCATAGGTGGATTGTCTTGGACATGTGGATTATGTATGGGAGATTGTGGACTAAAACAATATCTGATTTGCTGATAAGAAGTGGCTGAAATGTGGCTTGTAGGCAAGCAAGCCAATCAACTGCTGGAGCCAGAGTCTGTGAGAGACAAAGAAAACATATATTTCAGTTATTATATATTTATTATTTACCATCATATATTTTTTCACATCTTTTACTGTTTTCACTAATATTTTAAAACTACTGTTCATTCATATGTCAGTGCTGCTGTTGACACCATATCAGTGCTGCATTTGACACCATTGACCACAATATCCTCATAGACAGCTTAAATTCTACAGGTGTCCAGGGACAGGTTCTACAATGGTTTAAGTCATACCTAACTGAATGTTACCAGTTTGTGAATATTAATGTACAGCCTTCATAAGTCAGGGCAGTAGAATATGGGGTGCCTCAAGGATAAGTTTTAGGCCCTTTGCTGTTTATAATATACATGCCACCCCTGAAAGACATTATTAGAAGACACATGATACTCAGTTATATATTTCAACAAAACCTGATGATACATCTGAGCTGTCTAAGGCAGGGGTCACCAATCTCGGTCCTGAAGGGCCGGTGTCCCTGCAGGGTTTATCTCCAGCTTGCCTCAACACACCTGCCTGGATGTTTCAAGTATACCTAGTAAGACCTTGATTAGCTTGTTCAGGTGCGTTTGATTAGGGTTGGAGCTAAAATCTGCAGGACACTGGCCCTCCAGGAACAAGTTTGGTAACCACTGGTCTAAGGTAACTGAATGTATTAATGATGTTAAAGATTGGATGACCAACAATTTCCTTCTCTTAAATTCTGACAAAACAGAATTATTACTTATTGGGCCTAAATCCTGTACACACCAGCTCTTACAATTCAACCTGCAATTAGAGGGATAGAAAGTTAGCGTTAGCTCTGTAAAAGATCTGAGTGTTATATTAACTTAACATTTAAAAAAATCATATCTCCCATGTCACAAAAACCACCTTCTTTCATCTGAGAAATATTGCTAAGTCACGAATTATGCTATCTCAGATGCAGAAAAGCTAGACCATGCTTTTATGACTTCTAGGATTACTGTAATGTTCTGTTAGCTGGCTGCCCAGCATCCTCTATTAACAAACTTCAGCTAGTACAAAATGCAGCTGCAAAGGTTCTTACCATATCCAGAAAATATGATCATATCGCCCCAGTTTTATCCTCCTTACACTGGCTGCCTGTTAAGTTCTGTAATAATTGTAAATCAATATACCCATAAAGCTTTAAATAATCTAGCTCCTGTTTATCTAACCAACTCCTGTCTCATTACAATCCAACCTGCTCTTTAAGATCTCAATACTCAGGCCTTCTGGTAGTACCTAGAATAGCAAAGTTAAATAAAGTCGGTTGAGCCTTCTCATTTATGGCTCCTAAACTCTGGAATAGCCTTCCTGATGATGTCCGAGGCTCAGACACACTCTCTCAGTTCAAAACTAGATTAAAGACCAGGTGAGCTGGCTTGGCAACCCCCTGTAGGACACACTCCACCTTACTGCACCAGGCATTTTGTTAAAAACTCTTATATGCTTTACATGTTTATTTATATGTTTGTTTATATAAGTGGTATGTGATAACAAAATGGATGGGGCTGGACAATAGACAGGAGAGCACAGAGAAACAAAACAGACCACCAAACAACAAACAGGACCAGAACATATGGCCAGTGAGAACCCTTATTGACTACTTGTTCACACAAAACTTAACATGAAAGAGTGTGTTTGTGTACTACATAAACAACATTACAAGATGCTAGATTGAACGCAAGACCCTGGTACGTAGTGAGTGAACATCCAATTGTGGACTCACACATGCAGTGTGGATGTCCGATTCATCCCAGCAGGCCCACAACATCATAAGACGTTAATATTAGATTTAGGTCATGATGTCAGGTGGCCAAAATTCAGTGTCTAAAGACAACATTATTTTGACGTCCAATAACGACATCAAATTACGTTAATGTTTGTTTGATTTTAGGTTGTGTTGGAAATGACCAAAATCCAACATCTGATAGATGTCATAGTGGCAACATCAACACAACATCAAGGTGTAACATAATTAGACGTTGATACTTGGTTGATTTTAGGTTGAACATTGGGCATTGACATTGGCCTGACGTTGGGTTCTGACATCAATCCGATTTTCATTTCCAAACAAAATCCAACATCCCCCTGACAATGGGGTATGACGTCAATATGCCTGCAGGGATGGCACCAAACTGACACTGAACAAGACTACAGTGGCGAGAGATTAAACATCGGCACACACAAACAACAAAAGACACATGGATAAGAGAGCACACAGCTTGCAGGAAACCACATGCTCAATACAAAAGACAAGGACATGAGAGTGTCCAAATCTAAGATCTAAAAACAAAAAATTATGTAAATTGTAAAAATTACAGGGAGAACTATTCAGAAAACAGCTTACTCATACATATTGGAAAAATGTATAGTACGTTTTAAAAATATTTGAGATTTTTGATAATTAATTAATTAATTCATTTTCTTTTTGGCTCAGTCCCTTTATTTATCAGGGGTCGCAACAACGGAATGAACCGGCAACTTATCCAGCACATGTTTTAAGCAGCAGATGCCTCTCCGGCTGCAAAACACCACTGGGAGACACCCACACATCTTCATTCACACTCATACATTACAGCCAATTTAGCTTATTCATTTCACCTATAGCGCATGTCTTTGGACTGTGGGGGAAACTAGCACCCTTATGCCGAGTTCAGACTGCAAGATTGTAGCCCTGATTTTGACTCGCCAAAAGGTTTTAAGAAATCACAAACAAATGCAAATCGGTGCTTGTGCACGTTGAGTAACAAACACACAGTATGAACTATCAAATAGGCGATCTGTGAGAATCGCAGATGAGTCGCCGATGTCTGTAAGATATTTGGCAAGCTAAATATCTGGAGCTGTCTGCGATTCAAAATCATGCTGTCTGAAATGTGTTCTGACTGAAAATAACATCGGCGACCACCTACAGTTAATGAGAGAGCAGCATTCATTTGTGTGTGTGTACCTGCAGGCCAGGGGGAGGTTGAGGGAGAAGTTAAAAGCGCTCATTTTCGGTTTATTTGGACCCAAGAAATGGAGGAAAAACTAGTGGAGGTTTGACAGGAGCACTCGTGTCTGTTTGACGTTTCACACAGAAAGCTAAAAAAGAAAGTTGAGGAGAAATTGCTAATTCCCTTAAAAGCCAGGTGAACAAATATGTAAATTTTATACCCCATTAAAGGCTTCTTTCTCATTATGTAGTTAATAACAAAAGATATACTACGTGTTTTTGGCCATGAAATGTGATTTAGACGAAGTTGTCGGCGATTCATATTGTAAAGTCATACAATGTGAAAGCTCCTGTTGCCGATCCATCTTGCATTGTAAACAAAGCAGCGACAAAATGCTAGCCCAGATAGACATGCAGTGAGAAAACATCTGTGACACGACTACTTTGAAAATCCTGCAGTCTGAACTCAGCATTTGAAAACCTACGAGAACATGCAAACTCCACACAGAAATGCCAACTTACATTTTTCATAATATAAATGTTAATATTTAATAATTTTATTTTTAATATTAAGATGCATTGCAAGTCATTAAAATGAAGGAATAAAGTTTTTTTTCTAAAACCATATATAAAAGCATTATATTATAGCAGTATTTGTAAATTGCAAACTGAAAAAAAAAATACAAATAAAATTGGTACTGGCAGTTCTATGCACTGTGGCAATGCCTGATAAATAAGGAACTAAGCTGAAGGAAAATGAATGAAGGAATGAAACTGCAATTGCATATAGTAAATAAACTACGTTAAAAGATTCTCACTTTTCCTTATAGTGGACACTCTTATTTGTCACTGACCTATTTATATCTGACAAATAATAAATCAGATTAAGCACAGACCTGAAGCTCTTGGATGGTAGTTCTGCGGTACAGTAATTTTTGACTGAGACGGTAGGGCAGAGGGAATGTGGCCACAGCCAGAGTCGTGGAAAGAGATACAAAGAGACCGCAGTGTTGAGTGGTTCGATCAGAGGGAACTCCTAAGAGAACCAAATACTGACCACAGGCTGAATAGAATGGACGCAGATACTGAGAAAGAGGAACAGAGACAACAAATGAATATTATGATATGAAAAACTTGCCTCCTTGGTTATGTGTGAAATCTGGTGAAGAGAAATTACCTACCCGAGTATTTGCTTTGGCTTTTTGTGTCTTGCTGTTCCATTCAATAGGAAATTGGAAATGAGGCTCATCAATCTATGGAATGAACATTGACATTTTCAAATCAACTAGAGGGTAAGACAATCACAGATAAATTAAAAATGAATCAGAATATTGTTGATTTGTATACATGAATATATAAATAAAACATTTTCTGAAATGTGTGAAAGTAAAATATATATTTAAAACAAGAATTCTCTACAGTTTTGAATTCATTATTAGGTTGGTTTCACTTTTGGTATAGAGTTAAGGAAAGCTGTTTATAGATATCCAGCTACATATAATGGTAATACTTTATTTTGATGGTCCATTTGAGTATTAGTAGACTGTCTGTTTAATATCTGTTAATATTGCTCTTTCAACAGAGATTAAACTGACTTTAGAAACTTTGCAAGTACGTGTCAACTTACACTAACCATAACCCCAACCCTAACAGTCTACTTATAATCAAATGACAATTAACTGGCATGTAGATGCAATGTGACTTAAATTCTACACAGACCATCAAAAGTGTGACCCACCTAATTGCATTTCAAGTCCTTTTTTTACATTTAAATGTATTTCAAAATTTCTGCTGTTAAAAAAAAACAGGAAACAATATGTAAAAAAATACTCAGGAGGGTTTTAAAGGCTACCCATTAAATGCAGTTAGATTTTAATTAGCTATGCGAGCTACCAGGTAAAATACATAATAATTTTGTACATTCTATCTACACTGCCTATTTTTTAGCATCAATAACAGAAACGTTTAAAAAATGAGTAAAACTTATCTATAATTATTAGCTTTGGTTCTAGAAAATGTGCATGTGTCAAAGTCCACGCGGCAAGTGTGGAATTCATATTTTTCCTTGTCATGGATGTAGTGGAGAGGCGGCATCACTATTTGTCCAATTAAACAGTAAGTTTTTGTTATATTTTTTATACATTAAATGTAAGCTTGTTTTGTTGCAAGGTATAACCTTACTTAAATATTTGTCATTTAACTTTATGTGCTTCCCAGTGTCTGTTGTTGACGCCATAGGCTGCTGACTGTTAACTGAGTCTACTTTCGGTAGCGACATATAAAAAATTCATCCACAAATGAGAGTAAGTTATGTTAAGCATCTGTATCTATGATTATTCAAGTATGTTGTTTTGTACATGGCTGAAATGAGTAAATCTGCAGCATACGATTGTTGTTTTTCTGAATTGTTTCATTTTATTGGACGAGTTACCACAAGATAATAAAGTTGCTTCCATTTTGCACGTGTCTGGCATGCTCCAGTTCTTAAACAATGTATTGAATCAAAATGACTGCTGATGATCGTCTCTAATGATCGAGCTCAACTAACATTAAAGGGGTTCACACACACAGCGCCATGCATTTTTAGAATTCTAAACGGTTTCTATCAGAGTACACACACCGGCGCCGCTGACCAGCCACGACTCATGACACTGTTCATATTTCTACCGCGTCACAGAGCGCCATCTGATTAGTTTCATTTTAAATAGCATACGAATGTGCGTGTCTGGTGTGCAATACGTTCAACTGTCATGTGTGCGCCTGACAATTTTTAACTAACCTAACCCTTTACAAAGTATTATGTAACAATTTTTATTGACTTATTATTATTAGTATTAATGTAGTAGAAGAACTGATGAAAGTAGAGTAAATGTTCCTCAATTTTATAAGTAATTACTATTGAGAGTTATTAGTTAGATCTTACCTAATTTCTTTTGGTATGTCATGAATGTTACATTTATATACTATTTACACAAACATTTGTGATAGAATCTACACTGTTAACCCTTACTGTAGATTATGCAGTAAATAACTGTAAAAGAGTTTTGCTATAGTAAAAGGAAAAGTATTTTACTGTAAAAGGAGCAGGATTTGTATGAAATTGTGTAGTGAAAGGAATAAATTACAGTAATTTACTTTATGTAGTCAGTACAGGTAGTAACTGTGACAATAAACGGTTATTTACCGTTCAACCCTTACTGTCCCATCTACTCTGATGCTTTTATTGTCCTGTATATAGAATAGTGCATTTATCTTAATGCAGAAAACAATGATTTAGAAATTGACACTTACATACACAGGATGTCTGTCTTATTCTAAACACAAAGTTGTGTAAAAAGTTTTCAGTATATGTTGGCCCTTTAAGGGAGCCAGGTGATTGATTTGTTTACTTCTGAGTGCTTCATTCTGTTTAGCAGTTCAGATGCAGAGTGTATGTTTTAAGCCATAAATAGGAATCTACAATAAGTAAGTAAAATGTGTTCAAATGTTTTTAGGGGGTTTCTAAAGTAAGTCGGTGTATTAAGTTACATTGCTGCTGTCTTGAACTGTGTACTTGAAGGCTTCAATGTTAGCTAGTTAGTCTCTCCTCATATAACTTCTTACCTAACTCTCATTTAAGTATATTTATTCATTGGATATTGCCTATTTCGATAATATACATATGCTAACAGTGTGATGTGTAATTTTGGCAAATAAGCTGATTTTATACACATAAAAACCATTAAATTCCAATCTCCTCAGTTAGATAGCTAACATGCACAGGAATCATCACAGGGATTTGCAAACCTCCACTGTCAGGTCCCAGGTTGTGAATTCGTTGCTAAGAATTTTTCAGAGCTTAGTTTCCAACTATGAATTCATACGGGCAATAGAAACGTGAGTTTTCTTGGACTCTTTTAAGTAAATAATAATAAAGATTGGATACTATTGAATTCTCTGTTGCGGACTTTACTTTTGTTTTAATAATTATTTGAAACTTTTTTTATTGAGAATTGATGTTTGTGCCTGTTTTTTGACAAACATGTTTCTAACCATGTCTAGAGTAAGTGTGTGTGTATTAATAATGATATTATTAATAAAAACACACACAATAAGTTACTGTACGGGGCTAACTTTTATACTGTATAGTAGGCCCACACAGAATCTGTACGCACAGAAATCTGTAGAATTCCCAGATTTTTAGCCCATCTTCGAGTATATTTATTTACTTGTGTAAATGTGTGTAAATTTATATTTATTCATTTTTTTTTATTAATAATCAGTAATAAAATGAACCAATCGTCACCTTGGAATTTTGCATTCCATATAGCAAACAGTTTGTGTGTAACATATGGTTTTTAAATAAAAAGTCTTAAAATGTAAACAACTTAAAGCATCCTATAATGTAAATAAGTTGTCATTTAATAAGAAAATGTCAACAACTCAATTTTGACAAAAATGTCAGATAGAACCTTATAATTCTAAGGTAATATGAAAGTGTTTATTTGATTTATTTACAATAAAGTTTGTGAAGTAATATTTTCATATAATGTAATATTATAATGTCTTTCAGTAGATATATTATAGAAAGTTTAGCTTTGTTTACCAAATAAGTAAATGTAGATGAATTTGCATTGTAAACATTAAATAAAAGTAAAAAAAAATTAATTATTTTTTATTTCGTACATTAAAGTCTTAGTTACGATACTCCCAAAATAATTCCGCATAAATCCACTGATTTAAAAAAAAAATTCTCAGCAGAAATAGCAAAACATGTCCGCAGATTCTGTCTGACACTGACTTAATATGAACATGTAAACTTGTAAAACATGTAAACAAGTGGTTGTAATACTGTAAATCAAGCTGCTAACTGCTAATATTCTACCTTTATTAGTGATCACCTGTATGTAGTGTCGATTGGAAGCAGATTGCTCTTCACTAGGTTCTGGCCCTACATACACATTGAAGAAAGGAAAGGTGGAGTACTGGCCCATCAGCAGGGCAAGGGTGCTGTTAAAATCAGTTTGATTCCAAACACCTGATACTGCCCAGCCACCTAACTAAAGAGTAAGAGAGAGTCGATCAAAAGACATTAAACATTTAAACAAATACATGCAACAAAGAAGCTTTGCACTTTCCTCCATCCTGAAATGTATATGTACCTGCTGAAGTAGTGTAAGGAAAGGTTCTGATCCCATTTTTTCTCGGGATTCTGCATTCATGCAGGATTTGAAGAAATTCTTTGCTTTTTGTTCAGCTGCACCCATTGAAACGGCCTCATCAGGAGCTTCTGATTACACGGGGAGCATAAAGATTGAAGGTCAATTATGTTTTATGCAGTACCATAAAATTACTGTTAAATTGTTGTGTGGTTCATTTGTGGCAAAATCAAGTATACAACAAGGTTCTATTAGTTAATGATAGTTAACATGAACAAATAAAGAGCAACACACTTTTTCCAGTATTCATTCATCTTTGCTAACGTTAATGAAAATAAAGTTGTTCATTGTTTGTTCTTATGAACCTACAGTGTATTAACTAATGTAAACAAACATCATTTTGGATTTTAATAATGAATTAGTAAATAATGAAAATGTCGTTCTTAGTGCATGTTAGTATATAGATTAATTAACTTTAAACAATACCCTATTGTAAAGTGTGACTGAAGAAAAGAAAAGATGTTTGCAAAATTGAGCCTAAAAATGAACTAAAAAGTCTTGGAAAAGAAAGATCGAAGGAAAGGCAAAAATCAACATAAGGATTAATGTAAAAGTGTATTTGCCTCCATAATCTTCTATCACATAACATAATATTCCCTCCCCCTTGAATTTTTTTTTTTACTTCTGGTCCCATGGAATGCCTTTTAGGCAGGGATATCAGTGCATGTCTCACTTTAGCCCATTCCTCAAACTGTCTCTTTTTTGGAACCAACACCCAACCTACAAAATAATCATGTACCGCCCTTTATTTTTAAACTAATTTCAGGATTGTTTCAATTGGATGTACATCATGATATGAATAATGAAAGATCTTAACTTGCATTACATGCCGACTTTAAACTTGTTTTGCTCGCCTTCACACTTGATCAGGTGAAAAATTACCAAATTCTTTTAAAATCAGTTGACAGACCAGGAAGTCTCATTTGAAAGTCTTTTGTTGTGAATACAGTATATATATGTATATATATATATATATATATATATATATATATATATATATATATATATATATATATATTAGAGCAAGGAAATTTTCACAGTATGTCTGATAATATTTTTTCTTTTGGAGAAAGTCATATTTGTTTTAATTCGGCTAGGATAAAAGAAGTTTTCAATTTTTTAAACACCATTTTAGGGACAAAATTACTAGCCCCTTTAAGCTATATATTTTTTCGATAGTCTACAGAACAAACTTTAAGCAGGTGTGTTTGATTAGAGTTGAAGCTAAACTATGCAGGACACGGACCCTCCAGGACCGAGTTTGCCCACCCCAAGCTGTATAGAAGCGTCTTGAAAAATATTTATTAAACTATTATGCCTGATCAACTGTATGTATATATACACATCAACACATATCACACATATAATCACACACACACACACACACACACACACACACACACACACACACACACACACACACACACACACACACACACACACACACACACACACACACACATATATATATATATATAATTTTTTATTTATTTATTTTTTATTTTTTTACTTACCTAATATTTCTTTAATGGCTGTGAGTAAAGCAGTCTGTCTGTCTGGAAATGTTTTCAGCTGCCCATCACTTTTACTCCAACCATCAGTCCCTCTTCTCATCTCTATCAGGCCTCTTGTCCTCACTTCACTGTGTTTATTCACTTCTCCCTTGACCCTCTGTCTATCCCTGTTGGTGGAAGATCCACCTGCTCCACAGGCAAACAGGAAGTAGTCACAGGGGCGAGAAAATGGATCCATGGCAACAGAAAAATGCTCTGATGCTCTTATACAGGCAGGAGAAAGGCAAAGAGGAGCCGCTGAAACACACACACAAATCACAACCACTTCTACCAAATAAGTTAAACCCATCTCAGGATAAAGTTGTGTTTGTACCTGATTTCCATTTTGACTTCCAGGGATCTGCAGTCTTTTGCAAGTGGGAATAGATCCCCAAACCTAACGCAGTTGCGAAGAGGGAGACTGCAAAGGGAGGTAGTAAGAGCCTGCGGTACTTGTACTTGTTGCACAACACTGGATTTGGTTCATCAGAACGAGGCTGTTGCTCTGGTGTTGTGACCATTTCCTGTGGTATACAACAAGATTAACAATAGTTGTAGTAGTAGAAGTCGTTGTTGTTGTTGTATAAGTAGTAGTTGTTATTATAATTTTTGTTGTCATCATTTGTACTGTCATTATTACTATCATCACTATTTTTATCAATGCCCACCACTGATTGGTTTTGTTATCTCATTTTATACTATCTATCTATTATTTTTGTTCTATTTAAATGTCTTTATTCATTTTTTGAATTATGTTTAATATTTCATTTGTTCTTTTGTTTATATACTTTGACCTGTTCACCCAGAGAAAGAATACAGTCCTTTTCTTAACTTCTTTTTGGATTGTTTTGAAAATTCAAACCTAAACATTCTTAAAACTAAGAAAATGGTTTTTGATTTTAGAGAGAGAACACAAAGCAAAACTTATCCCACATTAATTAAAGGGCAGCAAATTCAGTTAGCAACAAATTATTTGTGTGTGATGTTTGACGATAAATTGAAGTGTGATGAATGGACTGACTGTGTAAGGAAATAGAGAATGCACTTCTTAAAGAAACTGTTTTCTTTTAATGTTGACAACACATTGTTGACCAAGTTTTATATTGTTTTTAATGAAAGTATTGCAACATTTTGTATTGCAACATTTTGCACAGAAGAGGTTACGGGGGAAGATGGTAACAACAACCAGTAAGTTGTTGGGAAAAAAACTAAAGAGCATTGATAGTATATACAAAGAAAGAGTACTAAATAAGGCCGTCATGATTGTCAATGTTGAGAGACATCCTTTATTAAACACCTTCCAATTGTTACATCAGGTCGTCGATATTGTGTTCCAAGGTGTATAAGAAAAAGGACAAAATTATTATTTATACCCCAAGCAATTAGGTTTCTAAATTCCTCCTACTTCAGTCGCAGTTTATAGCTAGTAGACTAGATATTTTTTTAGAGTAGGGGTACCATGTTTTTAAATGATTTTTTTTATATATATATATATATGACAAATGTGAAATGTCAGAAGTCTCAAACTAGTTAGAACTAACTAACTAACTAACTAACTAACTAACTAACTAACTAACTAACTACTAACTACCTTTACATTAACACACACACACACCTGGCTGTACCTGATTTAAAAAGGTTTTTTTTTTTTCTGTTATTTGTTTTTTTCTGTTTTCTATTTGTATTTGATTCCATGTCGTTTAACCAGCTCTATACCCTCACCAGAGTGCTCGAGTGTTCAGGGGAGTATGTCCAACCAGTCAACATGTGTTTTGTGGACTTGGAGAAGGCGTTCGGCCGAGTCCCTTGTGGTATTCTGTGAAGGGTGCTCAGGGAGTATGGGGTCAGAGGCCCTCTGTTAAGGGCCGTCTCGTCCCCTCTCGTCCCCGAGTAAGAGTCTAGTTTGCATTGCCGGCAATAAGTCACGCTTGATTACAGTGCATGTTGGACTCCAGCAAGGCTGCCCCTTGTCACAAATTCTGTTCATAATTTTTATGGACAGAATTTAAAGTGCAGCCTTGGGCTGGAGGGGGTCCGGTTCAGGGACCACAGGATTTCATCTCTGTTATTCGCAGATGATGTTGTTCTTTTTTTTTTTTTTTTTTTTTTTTTGCTGCTGAGTGTGACACAACTGGGATGAAAATCAGCACCTCCAAGTCTGAGGCCATGGTACTCCACCGAAAAAAAAGGTGGTTTGCCATTTCCAGGATGAAGGAAATTCCTTACCCCAGGTGGAGGATTTGTTCTTGGGGTTTTGTTCACGAGTAAGGGAAGGATGAAATGTGAGATTGACAGGCGGATTGGTGCAGCGGCAGCAGTAATGCAGTCAATGTACCGGTCTGTTGTGGTAAAGAAGGAGTTAAGCCGAAAGACAAAGCTTTAGATTTACCGATTAATCTACGTTCCTACTCTCACCTATGGTCATGAGCTTTAGGTCATAACCGAAAGGACAAGATCTAGGATACAAGTGGCCAAAATGAGTTTTCTTCGAAGGGTGGCAGGGCTCATTCTTATGGATAGGGTGAGGAGCTCTGACACTCGGGAGGAGCTTGGAGTAGAGCCGCTGCTCCTCCACATCAGAAGAAGTCAGCTGAGGTGGCTCGGGCATCTGTTTCAGATGCCACTTGGACGCCTACCTAGGGACGTGTTCCAGGCATGTCCCACAGAGAGGTGGCGTCTGGGAAGACCCAGGACACGCTTGAGGGACTATGTCTCTCGGTTGGCCTGGGAACGCCTTGGGATCACCCCGGAGGAGCTGGAGGAAGTGTCTGGAGAGAGAGAAGTCTGGGGTTCTCTTCTTTGACTGCTGCCCCCACGACCCAGCCCCGGAAAAGCGGCAGAAAATGAATGAATGAATGAATGAATGAATGAATGAATGAATGAATAATAATGATAATAATAATAATAATATTAATAAAACATTAACAATGACTCACTGCTGTTTTAATAAGATGGACAGGTTTTATGAGAACCTCAGTTAAAGGCACAACTGGGAAAAGAGGAATACATACCTCATACACTTTGTGAACCATTTAAATTTTGTTGGCAGTCAAACATCAAAAAGCAATGAAAGGAAGGGCAAATAAAAAATTTGCTAAAGAAGAATGAAGACAAACACCATGTGTCATAAAAAAAAGAAGTAAAATCTGTTTAGGTTACTTTTCTTCTGAACAAACTCATCACATCAGTTTGTATTTTTGTTTCTTCTTATTGCTGTGACATTGGATCATACTGTACACTTCCCCTAACCAATGTTCTGCTTAGCGCAGCAATTCACAACATGTACTAAAACAAACAGACTTCATAATTGTCCCAAATCAACTCATTCTTTCTAGCACTAGCAAAATTACTCAACAAACCACTTTATTACTGATGTACGGTAAATTGATAACTATATAGGGCTCTATTTTGACGATCAATGCACAAAGTGCAAAGTGCAGGGCGCAAACGCATTAGGGGCATGTCAGAATCCACCTTTGCTAATACAAGGATAGAAAAATCCACTTTGCGCCGTAGCACATGGTCTAAAAGGGTTGAGCTTATTTTCTTAATGAGATATAGGTGTGTTTTCAGAATAAACCAATCAGAGTCTCATCTCCCATTCCCTTTAAGAGTCAGTTGCGTCATGCCATGGCGCATTTGCTATTTACACGACGGCATTGTAAGCTGAAAAACAGAGCATTTCACTAACAAGAAAATAGTTAAACAGAGCATCTACAACAAGAAAATGAGAGATGAGCCTTCTCATTATCTACTTTCACTTTCGCTCTTATGGATAGGGAAGGCAGGATTACGGATGTAGAATATGACAAGCAGAGATGTATAGTAATGAAGTAGAAGAATTACTTCACTACGGTACTTAAGTACTAAAAGGCTGTATTTGTACTCTACTGGAGTATTGCTTTTTCTCCCACTTTCACTTTTACTTCAGTACATATTTTTGATTAGTTTAATACTTTTACTCCGATAGATTTTTTTATGTGCTGCATCGTTACTCGTTATGGTTGTCAAAATTATTGATATCGGTTCAGTAATAGATCATATATATATATATCTTTTCAGTAATTTTTTACATATTTTTATTGTACAGTTTACACTATATGCCATGTCTAAACTTGATGGGGATTAATGAATTAATTATTAAAACAGACAATTGAACAAATTGTACAAAAGGCATAAACACACACACACACACTCACTTTACAGACCCTGATAATACCATTTATCCATATTCCTTTTTTAGCCACAATAGTATTAATCCTGCTTATTGATGTAGCTTAAGGTAAGTATTACATTGCCATTGCTGTCTATTGAAGGTGTGTGCGTGCTGTCAACAACAATCGGGGAGGGAGAGGGGCAGTAAATCAGCTATGTCAGTGGCACCAATCAATTAACAATAATTTAGTGGCTGCATTTTATTCATTCATTCATGTATTTATTGAAATATTTTACATTTACGCAAGTACATTTAAATTAATAATATCAACAGCAAAACCATTAGAGTGGTCACAGGGGTGGCCAGAGAACACACAGGAGTGGCCGTGGGGGCACCCCTGCTACTAGGGAGAAATGCTGTAAAACTCCATTTTTACTTCTCTCTCTCTCTCTCTCTCTCTCTCGTGGATCCAGACATAAGCGTGTCTGATGTGCAACTTTTCTCCACTGTGTCTATTATGGATTACCTGTGATAACCACGTATCACATACAGCACTTTCACCGCGGCTGTTCTTTCCATGTCACTCATCATCCGTTAACAGCACTTTTATTTCTAAAGCCAATCGCAGCCCTTTCTGTTGAGCAGGTGAACACAATAACCAATAATAGGGGTGTAAGACCTCGACCGTCAGCATTAAAAAAGTGAGATAATTTATTCATAGTTTATTTGCTATAAATGATCATGCTGTCTTCTGTGCATGTATTGGTGTTTTGTTTGATACATTCAGAAAGAGTGTTTTCTTTGAGCAGGTTAAATTAGGGGAACAGTTCATATATCTTACTGCTGTATTAAAGAACAAAATTGTATTACAAATAAAATATAAATATGTTTAAAGATTTTAATAAAAAAAATTCAGTAACACTTTATAATAACTACACACTATTAACCATTAAGCATAAGCAAATAGTGAATACATTTTCTGTTAAGCAATAACTCTACAATAATAAGCGTTAGTAAGCAGTTTATATCTGCGGCTACAAATGCTCTATTCTTTACTTACAAACATTACTACTTTCATACTTTGTTAATGATTTATTTTTCATTACTAAATCAAGTATCGCATTATTTACAAACCATTTGTATTTAAGAGTGGTTAAGGGTTTTTAGGATCATTCAAAATGAGTTAGTAAATGATTAATCAACAATTGAAATCAACCTTTATATGTCTTATTATTCAGGCATATTTGCAAAGTTTGCAATAAATATAGCTGTTAATTTACGTCAACATTTTAACAGTCCTGTTATATATTTAAAGGCAGTGTTTTGCTGGTTTTTTCATGGTTGACATGACATAGAAAAATGTAAAAATTTTTTAGCATATTTATCACACTAAGGCAAAAATACATCAACCATTTGTGTCAGTCTTTTTAGTGTGTGGGGTGCCAGCAATGTACTGTTACTTTACAGTGCTTCACTGCATCAGTATGCTGCTAAAAATATATGCACTGAATTAAAACCAAGTTAATTAATTTTCATTCACAGAAACCATCTGCTTCAAACTGACTGGCATTTACATTTAGTCATTTAGCAGACCTTTTTATCCAAAGCGACTTACAAATAAGGACAAGGAAGCAATTTACACAACTATAAGAGCAACAATGATTAAGTGATGTAGGCAAGTTTCAGGTGTGTAAAGTCTAAGAAGGAAAGCATTAGTAATGTAAGATTTTTTATTTATTTATTTATTTATTTTTTTAGTACAGTTAGTGGTATAGCCAGAGAGGCAATTGCAGATTAGGAAGAAAGTAGAGAGTTTTTAGTCGTTTCTTGAAGACAGCAAGTGACTCTGCCCTTTTGATGCAGTTATTGAGTTCATTATACCAACTGGGCAGATTGAATGCAAGAGTTCTGGAAAGTGATTTCTTCCCTCTTTGGGATGGAACCACGAGGTGACGTTTATTCACTGAACGCAAGTTTCTGGAGGGCACATAAATCTGCAGAAGTGAGAGCAGATAAGAAGGAACAAAGCCAGAGGTCACTTTGTAAGCAAACATCAGAGCTTTGAATTTGGCAGCCAGTGCAAACGGGTAAGTAGCGGAGTGACATGTGCTCTTTTAGGTTCATTAAAGACCACTCGTGCTGCTGCATTCTGGAGCAGCTGAAGAGGTTTGATAGAGTTAGCTGGAAGCCCCGCTAGTAGAAAGTTGCAATAATCCAGTCTGGAGTGAACAAGAGCTTGAACAAGGAGTTGAGCTGCATGTTCAGATAGGAAAGGTCGGACCTTTCTGATGTTATAGAGTGCGAATCTGCAAGATCGAGCAGTTCTAGAAATGTGGTCAGAGAAGTTTAGTTGGTCATCAATCGTTACTCTAAGGCTTTTCACCATTTTAGATGCCGTAATGGTTGCCCCATCCATCAGGATTGAAAAGTTATGGTGTAGAGTCGGGTTGGCAGAAACTTCAAGCATTTCCGTTTTTGCAAGGTTAAGCTGAAGATGATGATCTTTCATCCAGTGTGAAATGTCTGACTGGCAGGCTGAGATGCGAGCCAGAACCGAGGCATCATCAGGGTGAAAAGAGAGGTATATATGGGTATCATTAGCATAGCAGTGGTAGGAAAATCTATGTTTCTGGATGACTGGTCCTTGAGATGTTGTGTAGCTGGAGAAGAGAAGTGGCCCAAGAACAGAGCCTTGAGGTACCCCAGTGTTTAGATGCTGTATGACACTTCTCCCCTCCAAGACACCCTGAATGACCTGTCAGAGAGGTAAGATCTGAACCATAGAATAACAGTGCCTGCAACACCCAGTGACTCAAGCGTAGATAGCAGGATCTGGTGGTTTATAGTGTCAAAAGCAGCTGATAAATCCAGCAAGATGAGGATGATGATTTAGACTCTGCCTTAGCCAGTCTGAGACCCTCCATGACCGACAGCAGGGCAGTCTCATTTGAGTGGCCTTTCTTAAAGCCAGATTGCTTGTTGTCCATGAGGTTGTTTTGAGTAAGAAAGTCCAGGACTTGATTGAACACTACTTTCTCCAGAATCTTGGCCATGAATGGAAGCAGGGTTACCGGTCTGTAGTTTTCAAGTAGCGTTTGATCCAGGTTAGGTTTCTTTAGCAGTGGGGTTACCCTAGCCTGCTTAAATGAGTGGGGAATAAACCAGAGTCAAGAGATGTGTTAATTATGTGAGTCAGTGTTGGTATGACTGCAGGAGAAATGGCTTGCAAGAGATGAGAGGGAATGGGATCAAGCGGACAGGTGGTTGCATGGCTAGATAGCATGAGTTTGGACACCTCAGACTCAGAGAGCTGAGAAAAAGAGGTGAGTGTGTGTGGTGTTGGTGGTGTATCTTGCATGTTTGTTGTATAGGTGCAGCAAATTAAGCACTGATTTTAGCAGTTTTGTTGCAAAAGAATGTAGCAAAGTCATCAGTGGTAAGTGTGGAGGATGCGGGTGGAGGAGAAGGATAGACGAGTTTTTTTTATTAAAATGTAGGCAAGGATTGGTGGCATTGTTGATTTTCTGATGGAAGTATGCCTGCTTTGCAGAAGTAACCTCAGCCGAGAAAAAAGACAGAAGAGTTTGGTGTGTTATGAGTTGTTTAGGATTTTTAGTTCTTCGTCAAATTCTCTCTGCAGCCCGAAGTTGAGCGATGCTCAAGGAGAGCATCAGAGAGCCATGGTGCAGGAGGACTGGCACGGACTGACCAACTGCTGTTTGACCAACTGCTGTTTGAGTCTGCTGTTTGACCAACTGCTGTTTGAGTCTAGGAAGTAATCTTTGTAATGTTATGCTTAATACAATCAGATTTATAATTGATAAAATATTTTAGTTTAGAAACAGTTTAATCCAAATCTCTTGAAGTTCTCAGCAGCACACATGCATGTAAAGCTGGACTTAACAGAAAGAAAATCTCACTGCATCAGGATCTATACCGTGTTTAAATAAACAAACATGCAGCATAACACCTGTGTTTCTCTGTTGATCTTGAACTCAAACACTGCCCCAAAAAAGGACGGCAAAAATTTGACTCGTTTTTTCAATTTGGTTTTAGAAGATACAGTTTTTTTCTTGTGTGGCAGTCTCCTTCTGTAATTTAAGGTAACAGTATTTTACTGTTAAAATAAATTTTCTACACAGTGTTGTTACATCTCACACCTTTAACCTTTTAACAAATACCTCCAGTTTCCATGTGTCCACACTTCAAAGTGTTTAATAAACAAGTTAATTAAATGATAATTGAGGATTAGTGATGAACAATTGCTTTGATCAAGAAGGAATACAGAGGGGAGAAAAATGACAACTTATACAATCACAGCTTTATAAGGAAATCAACTAAAGTACAACAATTTTTTACATCACTAAAATTACAGCCTGATCTCATAAGGAAATGTAAGTATTTTACGTCTTGTCAGTTTAGTGGCTAATTCGTAATTTGTACAAAATGTACGATTTTAAAACGGACACAACCTCACCACTAACCCCAACCATCATTGAGTGATGAGCAAATCATACAAAATTGTATGAATTAGATTTATTCTAATTCATACGAATTAGCCATTAAATTAAGAAGTTATGAATTGCCATAAGATTGCGTTGAAAATTCTCAGCAAATAATCAAACAAATCCACAAACAGCAGCACCACCTACACTTAAAGCTTTACTTTTAAAGTCACCATCATGGAGAACAGTGTTTGCTTTATTTAGGCTCTTAACCTTTAACTTTTTAATATTACTTTATTTTAACTGCAGTAAGTTTAGATAATTTTGTTTGAAAAACTCATTTGTTATGGCAAAAAAGCACAAAGAAAAAAATCTGGTCATTTTGTTTTTGTTTATAACATAAATAACAAAACATAAATATAATATTCACTCACTGGTTACTTTATTAGGTACACCTTACCCCCTTATGCTTTTAGAACTGCCTTAATCCTTCAAGGCAGAGATTTAACAAGGAACTAAAATATTCCTCAGATATTTTGGTCCATATTGATACGATAGCATCACACAGTTGCTGCAGATTTGTCAGCTGCACATCCATGATGCGAACCTCTAGTTCCACCACATCCCAAAGGTGCTCTATTGGATTGAGGTCTGGTGACTGTGGAGGCCATTTGAGTACAGTAAAAAAGGTTCAAAAGGTTCTTGAGCCCTGGGCTCCCTCCCGTTTGCAGGGTAAAAGGGAATTCTTGAGCTCAAGTAGGTCTCAAGAACTCCCCTTTTATTCTTGATTTTTGAAGAGCTGATGACAGAAAATGTCTGTCATGAAAGAGATATGCTGCTGGATGAGACTTTGACTGTAGTGCTAAGTTTAGATTGATCAATTAACTTGTAGAGCATGTTTTTGGAATGTGGGATGAAACCGCAGAACCCGAGGGACACCCACACGAACATAGGAAGAACATGTTAACTTCGCACAGAAACAACAGCCTGTTAAAGGACTAGAACCAGTGACGTTCTTGCTGTGAGGCAGCAGTGTTACTCACTGAGCCACCGTGCCACCCTGTGAAGAGAAAGGTGGAGGAGCAGGGGTGGAAGGGGGATTCTTCAAATCGAAGATGACTTTAGTGAGAAACCTTGGCTCTTTATAGTGGGCTAGGAATCGTCTGATTGGTGGATCATACATAGTTAATGCAGAACCAGCAGAGTTCAATCATAATCCTCCAAACCATTACACCACCACCACTGGCCTGAACCATTGATACAAGGTATGATGGATCCATGCTTTCATGTTTTTGATGCCCAATTCTGACCCTACTCTCTGAATGTCACAGCAGGAATCAAGACTCATCAGACCAGACAATGTTTTTCCAATCTCCTATTGTCCAAATTTGGTCAGCCTGTGTGAATTAGAGCCTCAGGTTCCTGTTATTAGCTGACAGGAGTGGCACCCGCTGTGGTCTTCTGCTGCTGTAGCCCATCCGCCTCAAGGTTGGATGTGTTGTGCGTTTAGAGATGCTCTTCTGCATACCTCAGTTGGACAGGTGTAACTAAATAAGTTGCCGGTAAGTGTAATTCAACACTGCTATCCAATATTTAATCCATCATTGAAAGTAAATGAACATTCTTGCACATGCTACAGAATTATTAAAGGTTTTAAGCATATCTTTAACAAAAACAACTTGCTTTATGGAATAATTTAGACTCACAGAGACATCAGTGTTAATCATCTCAACAATGGGGACAATTAACAAAGTCAACAGTTTAACTCACAAACAGGCTGACAGGCTACTAAAAGTCTCAACATAAAAAAACAAATAAAGAAAGCTGTAAGATCAGTGAAGGATCAGATTTTCTGATGGATGTTAACACATATCCTTTTTATGATTATTAATAAAGTTAAATTTTTCAGGGCCTAGATAATTGACCTTATTCTTTAATATGGAAGTGCGCTGGTTTTTGCAATTGTTTTAGAACTTCTGATTCAGTTGCTTCATGGGAGAAATGACTAGGAATGCTAAATGGCAGAAAATGGTTGCACAAGTGTTTGCATGACTATACAGATAAAATAGAATATTATAATAAGAAAATAGCAGTTTGCAACATTGGGCAGCAAAACGAGCTGTTTTTAACATCTAAAAATGAATGGAAGTAAATGCGACCGGAAGTCTCTAGCCAAAATGATTCAAATGGCTAGTACACAGAGAATAAAGTGAATATGACGACCTTGGTGTCATCCTTTTTCAGCGTAAAACTATGATTTGTGTCATTGTTTTTTCTGTATGTCAAGTTGTTTCCTCAGGATCTTCAGGTTCAGTCAAGAGGTCACTGAGACCTCTCATGTGGAACTGGGCGTTTGGTGCTAGTTGAACAGCTCTCACTAGATGTGAATTGTTTTATCCATCTTTGCATTAGTCTGCTATGGGTCTTCTAGCAGTTTTGATAAGACGGCAAAGAGTGCAAGAAACAGCCTTAAGTATAAACAGTTTGTACTTTGTGTTCTATTCTTCGGTGGATCATTCTTACAGGTCTGGGTTCAGCTCTAAATGGCCTACTGACTGTCTGACCTTTTTTTAAAGTAATCATTGGAGATATTGTTAGGATTTAAACACATTGTGGAAATTTTCTGAGTCTATCTTTGTTTTACCCAATCAGGAAAAAACACCAATACAGCATGTGTAATGCAATTCAGTACAGTCATGACGTACAGTTGAATTTAAAATTAATAGCCCTCCTAGATTATTAGCCACCCCAATATATTTTCCCCCAATTTCTGTTTAACGGAAGGAAGATTTTCAGCAAATTTCTAAACATAATTATTTTAACACCTCATTTTTAAGTCATTGTATAACAATGGTTTGTTCTGTAGACAATCGTACAAAAGTATTGTTTAAGATGGCTAATAATAATATTAAAATGCTTTTAAAAACTTTTTTTCTAGCCAAAATAAAACAATTAAGACTTTCTCCAGAAGAAAAACAAAAATATTATAGAAAATACCGTGGAAAAAGTCTACGCTCTGTTAAACATCATTTGAGAAATTTTTTTAAAAAGAAAGAAAAAAGAAAAATCACAGGAGGGCGAATCATTTTGACTTCAACTGTATCTTAGAATATAATTGTTGGACAATTGCTTCTGCTGATTCTGCTTTCTTTGATTAAATCTCTGACTTCAGCTTTTCTTCATCTGACAAAGGTCATTTGTAGGTTAAAACTGTTTGTTCCCCAACAACATTAATCTACATCATTTATTCATTCTGCAATGCATGATGGAATATTTGTACTGTGCCACACTCAGCAGCATGAAACATTTTAATTGTTACCATTGTTGAGGTTTAAGGTCTTATTCTTAAGGTTTGAGTGTTTCTTCATAGTAACTGAACTTTATTATGATTATGATTATTTTGATTATTATTATTTCCTAAATCAGTAAAGGAAGAAGATATCTTTCATGTTTATTCTTGTCATTAAAAACAAAGATATTTAACGAACCATAAAAAAAGAATAGAATATTCTTAAATGAACCTCACATAATCACAGCATTGACTTTCCAGCTTTTTTTGCTATAATAAATGTGTTTTACAAAACTACCCTCCTAATAGTTTACAGAAACCAGGAAAAAAAATTAAGTTAAGAAGTAACTAAACCTTTCTCATTTTGTTAATTCTTAATGAGAACTATAGGAAAGTCAAAGCGCTCAGTAATAAGTGAAGCTTCTGATGCTGTTTGTGGAGTTGTTTAATGAACCTCTGCTGAGACTGAAGGTAGTTTATTTTAGTACAACAGTTATTTAACTTAATTCTGTAATTGGCCACTGTGTGTGTTTATTTCTCTTTCCTTCAGTAATTGTGATTGCTAACAGCACACTGTAAAACCAAATAATTTAAGGTAACTCAAACCATTTGAGGAAACCCATTGCAACAAACCATTTAAGTTCAAAAAAAGATCATAATGAGTCCTGTGAACTTCATCCATTTGAGTACGCAAAGCAATTTTAGCACACTGTTAAACTCAAAAAGTTAAGGCAACTCAAACCGTTTGAGGAAACCAATTGCAACAAACCATTTTAGTTCAAAAACAAATCCTAATGAGTACTGTGGACTTAATCCATTTGAAAGCTATTTGAGCACAGAAAAACCCAATAAATGAAAACAACTCAGATCAATTGAGTACCATAAAACCATTTAAGTTCAAATGGTTACCAAGAACATACTTTATTTAAGCTGAAGTAATGAGATATTTAAGCAATTAAGTAAGTGTTGATTGAGCCATAATCATGAACACCTACGGTTAAACTGAATCACTGAAGAGAAACACAAAACTAGCTGACTTTAGTCACAACCTTAAACGAAATAAAACAACCTCTTAAAATCTTAGCTGAGGATCATTAAACAATTCCACAAACAGTATCATCAGCTTCACTTATTAGTTATTAATAACCTGCTTGAGTTTATCTTTGTCAGATGGCTCCTGAAATTCACTGAATATAATCATTCTCTCAGTGTTTGCTTTATAGGGCTCTTTGACCTCATTCCTCATCATAGTTTTTCTTTAGCTTCTGTAACAGTGTGTTATGCCAAGCATAATTAAAAGATTATATATATATATATATATATATATATATATATATATATATATATATATATATATATATATATATATATATATATATATATATATATATATATATATATATTTTAATCACACCATAGAGCCATGGATGAGTTTCAAATGATTCTCCCAGCATGCACTGCAGCATGAGACTCATCATACTCTGATGCTTGATGCCTTTGTCTATTAATTGGTTTTGATGAGAAGAAAATGTTCATGTATTTTTGTTTAAAAATTCTTAAACCATGTCAGCAACTTAATTATAAATTAATTTAAATAACAATATTAACTATGGATCAGCAATATGATTATTTAACCTGATAACGTTCCTTCTATTTTCACTTGTTAAACATATAACTACAATGTAAAACCCTAAAAGTTAAGGCGACTCAAACCATTTCAGGAAACCAATTGCAACAATCTATTTCAGTTCAAAAACTAATTCTAATGAGTACTGTGAACTTAATCCATTTATGCAAACAAAGCTATTTGAGTGCAGTAAAAGCCAATAAATGAAGAGAACTCAAACCAACTGAGTACTGAAAAGCCCAATAAGTTAACCCTCCTGTCATGTTCACATCCTGCCCCTTTCTTTAGTGTTCCCTGTTAAAATTGACTGGTCTGTTTTAACTGCTCTTATATTAGCACAAAAATATTTTTTCTCCACTAATAGAATATTATTTATTTAACATTCTTTAGCTGTGAACAAAGTTTTAATGTAGTGTTTAACATGAATTTACAGAATTAGACATAAAATAACTGCAATAAAAATAAAAATAGGCGCTAAAAATATATTACAAAATGAACAATGGATGACAAAAAATTAAATACTTTGTTTCATTACTAATAGACAGCTCGCTTACATCTATCACAGGGTCTGGCCAAAGAAATAGAAATTTTAATCCATCAGAATGATTCATTAATTAGCAAAGCACAAACAAATTGCTATCCTTTCCTGTGTTCTGAGTGATCGAATTTTCAGTCCTTCAAGTGTACTGATATAGGGAGTAGTGACTGAGGATATATACGGTGAGCATGGACACAGAACCAGCACTAGTTATACTTTGGTCATTTTTGAGCGAGATAATAAGTCTAATAACAAAATAATTGTTGCTAAGCTGAGCTAAAAGTGCTCCTGCTCAGAGATTGGCTGAACGGAGATTGAAAGAAAGAAAGAAAGAAAGAAAGGGAACAAGATTTCTTCTCTGTGCTTTCCAGAGAGAGAGAGAGAGTGAGAGAGAGAAACAAATAAATAAACAAAAAGAATAAAATAAAAAAAGAAAGAAAGAAACTAACAAACACACACACAGATGGATTCACATAACAGACACCTATAGGGCCCAATCATATACCCAACACAATGTAGCGCAAGGCGCGACGCAATTGTTGTTTGCTAGTTTTAGCTTGGCGCAAGAGTCATTTTAAAGTTTTGTGCCATGCTGTTTAAATAGTAAATGCATTTGAGCTCATATATGGGCCCATAGGCGTTCTGGTCTAAATAATAATGCGCATTGCTGGCGCGTTGCTATTTTGAGAAACTATAATAGATTTTTCAATAGACCAGAACAAAGCCGGTCTAAACTCCAGCGCAGAGCGCGTTAGTTGTGCACCTCAAACACACTGCTTAATACACACAAGATGTAGAGCAATACGCAAATATCTTTACATATGAAAAATAATTAAAATATTAAGGATATATATAGGATATAAATATAAAGAATTAAAATATTACAAAACATATTATTTTCTAGCCTACATAAATATAAAAACCAAACTTTCATGCCTTCTTCATCTCGGGGGCTTTTTAGTTTATTCGTGACAATTTGCTTTTGTATAATGTTATTATTATTAGCAGTATTATTTCTTAAATGCATATTTATATTTGTTTTATTAAAAACAAGCTTAGATTTGCCCACCTGTCAGGTTTTAGACCATATGGGGCACAGCATGTGTATTAGGATATAACTGTTTGCTGGAAATTAGAACAGAATTTAGAAATAGTTTTGAAACAAATCTCTGCGCTTAACTAACGAAATTAATTAGTTATAGGCTAACTGATGTCTGTGCGTACAAGGTTTTCCTATCCACGAGAGCGAAAATGAAAGTAGATAATGAGAAGACTTATCTCTCATTCTCGCGCAGCAGATGCTCTGTTTAACTGTTTTCTTGCTAGTGAAACGCTTGGTTTTTCCATTTACAAAGCCGTCATGTAAATAGCAAATGCACCATAGCGCAACGGGAATGGAAGATGAGACTCTGATTGGTTATTCTCAAATCACACCTATAATTCATTAAGAAAATAAGCTCAACCCTTTTAGACCATGCGCCATGGCGCAAAGTGGATTTTTCCGTCTTTATATTAGCAAAAGTGGATTCTGCTTTGCGCATGGATCATCAAAATAGAGCCCCTAGTCTGTGAAGATATGATACACTGTTTTATCAGTTGATTTACGTTGGAGGATCCAACATTTCCATGGCAATTCATAACTTATTGGTTTATTAGCTAATCCATATGAATTTGTATGATCTCATTCATACAGTTTAGTATGACTTGCTCATCCGTAATAACGATTGGGTTTAGGGGTGGGGCTGGGTGCCACGCCTCCTTTCAAAAATTGTAAAATTTTGTAGGACTGAACTCATATGAATAAACTGAGACAAAACATAAAAATAGTTATGTTTCCTTGTGGGATCAGGCTGAAGGATCAGCACATAAGCTTGTAAAAGAGATGTGTGCCTACAAAAGACATTGTTCAGTCTGAAATGAGTGAGTTGGGGTAGTGTGTGTGGGGATGTTTTCTGTCTGATGAATAAATTTAGCCTGGATACCCATTCATTACCTATGGCTGACACTTTTGACCGGGAACACCACAGGTGTAACAAGGTTGATTAAAACGCTCAAAATTCAAGAAAATAGATGATCATCACTTTTATATGTTCAAGTGCATAGTGTGGAAGATATTTAAAGGCCTTTAGGCAATCAGATGTAAACACAATATTTATAAGTGATTTAAGTTGTAAATAGGTCAGATTTGACACAACAGAAAGATTAAGGCAACTGAAACCGAGGAAACAGATTGTAACAAACGATTTGATTAATAAAAAAATAAAAAATAAAATAAAATAAAAAACTTATCTTTACTGTCAACTTAAGCTATTTAAGTTGAAGTAATGAGGTTATGTAACTTATTACCTTTAAAACTGTTTTCAAATGACTAGAATTAACGTTCAGTAAATTTTGAGTCAACTACACTCATTTTCAAGTTTACTGTTGGGTTTAAACATTTAAAAAAAACATGAGCAATGAAGTCAATTATTCAATAATTCGTTATTTATTTATTTAGTGCCATGTCAGCTACTGAGGCTATTTTCATGGCAAGAGCATTTCAGTAATTAACAAACATCAACAGTAAAAAATAAATAATTGAATATACAGTTTAAATAAGATTTTTCTGGTTAGCAATGAAGTCAAAGAGCCATAGGAGTTAAAAACAACAGTAGTCTAAAACAAAAGTTTTACATACACAGTTTCTACACCCTCATGTTCTTTGGTCTATGGAACACTTAATAAAATATGGATATTTCAGTATGCAGACCACTGACGTGGCCACAAACATTGTAAAAAAAATTCTACAATTCGTCAACTAGTCCTGAAAGGCAGCATATGTTTTTAGATCATTTTAACTTACTAAACTTAGATAACCATGTTCTAAATTAATTTGATAATTTGCACAAGCTAGTCAGTTTAACAAAATGCAAGTTTAATGGACTCATAAGGTTAATTTGATTCAGCTTAAAAATTTAAGGCAACCAGGAAATTTTTACAGTGTAGAGAAAGTTTGGAATTTATTGTCATAGCACCTTCTATGCATGGCAAAACAGATAATATTTAAAAACTGTTCATGCATTTCTATAATGCATAATTTATAGCAAAAAGACATCAATAGCAATAATAATATAAATATATACAGATGAAGTCAGATTTATTAGCCCCCTAAATTATTAACTCCCGTTTATTTTTTCTGTTTAACGGAGAGGATTTTTTTTCAAGACATTTTCTAAACATTATAGTTTTAATAAGTCATTTCTAACGACTGATTTATTTTATCTTTATTTTTATAAACATATACAAATATATAATATTTTACTAGATATTTTTCAAAACACTTCTATACAGCTTAAAGTGACATTTAAAGACTTAACTAGGTTGATTAGGTTAACTAGGCAGGTTAGAGTAATAAGTTATTGTATAATGATGGTTTGTTCGGTAGACTATCAAAAACAAAATAGCTTTAAGGGGCTAATAATTTTGACCATAAAATAGTAAAAAAATTATAGTAAAAAAATTAAAAAAAAAAAAAATAATTAAAAATAATTAAAAGTAAAAATATCAGACATACTGTGAAAAACGTCTTGCTCTGTTAAACATCATTTGGCAAATATACAAATAATAATAATAATTTAAAAAAACAAACAAAGGGGGGCTAATAGTTCTGACTTCAACTGTATATGTGTTTGGAAGAAACTCTACATTTTTAATGGATCCACATCTAAAAATAGGTCTTTAGGTTTTATCCTAACATTAACAGGACATGTTTTATATTTAGGATGATAGTGCAAAACTGATATTTTGGAGTAGTTTCTCCTTCAACTAAATGCCCATGAATGAGTCTGTGTGTCCAATAACACACTAAGTAACTTAAGATCATTAAGTATTTTTGAGTTAAAATAATTATTTTATTTTTTTCTTATTTCGTTTCTGACCCATTTTTGTTTAACTATGAAAGCCAGTATATGACCACCTGGCTTTCAGCATTTCATTCAAAAGAAGAAACCCATGTAAGTTTAGAGTAACTGAAAGGTGACTAAATTATAAGTTTTAATTTTGGTGTGAAATATTTTCATTGGGATACATTGCAATACCCAAATATTACGTACTAGAAAGCAAACAAACAAACAAAAACAGATAAAAATGTAACCAGCATTACATGCGTGATCTACGTTTGAATCTAGTTGATGGGATTCCCTGATGCCATCTCACTTTCTACTGCTATTTCCTGCGACTATAACAGAAAGCTGGTAAACAAAAGAAAAGGCATAAGCCTTACCTGAAGAACAGCTGGGTTTTCATCCATCATGTGCTTCTTAATACAACTACTATGGCTGTTTGGTCAGAATCTTTCCTACATATTGGTCTTCCTGTGAAGTTTTCTATTTCGTCACACTGTTCCTCTTTCTATCTCAGCTTCCGTCAACCACAAGTCATCCAACTACTATCTTCCCCCATCACGCACTCTGTTCACACTTTCACCGTCTGATAACCATGTAATGGCAGGGCTTCCCACAAGAACCTTCTCTTAAAGCTTACACAACTGCTTTAATTCTGGATTTGTTTTCTAAAGCTTTCCTTTTGGCACATTTATGAGGTCCAAAATAAGATTTTGCTCTCAAATCCATCAATTGAATAAAGTCACCACAGTTAAACTTAGGAAACAGAAACACAGCTTGGAAAAAAGCTGGAAGCATTTTATTTTTTCATTCCACAATTTTAAAATGCAGCATAGCTAATATTCATATTTACCTTTAAAATGACAAATTTAAATGCACAGACGTCGTCACTCTTGACTATCAGTGGGGTATGTGAGGCTGGTCCAGGCTGATAAGAACTGAGGGGTGTGAGAGGAGCAAAACCACAAAAGAGCACGTCACACATTGCGTGGGAACGAACATATTTGGACAGCGTCACATGGTAAAAACGTAAACACTTCAAAAATATGCTCTGACAAGAGAATCAATGAAAGTTAAATAAATGAAAACGTTTATCAGTTTGTCATGTTGACATTTTTATTAGTTCAGAATACAGTACAAATGTGGAAGGAGAACAATGATAGCAAAAATAATACGTTGGCATACTTTTGACCGTAAACATACACACATTCACATATTAAGAGAGGAATTTAGATGTTCAGTTTACAAAAAAAGTCAAAGTTAAATGATAAAATACATGGAATAAATGACATCTTACTGAATTCAGCAGTGTTGTGATACCAGCATGAAAATGAAGCAACGGAGAAGCATAAACGATAAAAACGTTGTAATAGCAAATCACGCATTACAATTTTCATTTGGTCATCTAATATTTTTGTGAATGGAGCAATCGCTTTATTCCATTTCATCAAACAGGAAACAACAGAGGCGCAAAGATAAATACAATAATTGTTTCAGAGGCATGGAATAAATGGATGTAATTCTCAAAATATTTAGCACTACCTAAAGCAAAAATTGAGTGGTATTAGTCAGACGTCTCTTTCCATCAAAAAAAGAAAAAGAACAGCAAGAAGGTATAGAATGTTATCATGTAAAAACTGAATTCTGTGCATTAATACCAAAGAATGCTTATTGTTAAAAAAATCGTAAAGTTATTCTGTCTACATTAACACTGTTGATTTTTGTTCTAAAAATGAAGACGAATAACTGTGGATCTGAATCTGTAACGAATTCTGCTCTATTTAACCAGGTGGCTCAGTTAAGGACGTTCTAAAGCAACCACGATCCTGGAGGCCCACTAACACTGCATGTTTTGCATGTCTCCTGTATCTGTGACAACCATTACAGGTCTTTCAGTCTCCGCTAACAAGCTGTTGATCTGAATCAAGTGTGTTTGGATAAGGAGACTGAGGAGACTTTGGAAAATTAGCAGAGCTGCGGCCCTCCAGGAACTGGATTTGCCACCTGTGTTCTAAAACAGCTGGTGGTCCTCCAGGAACGTGTTGAAAAACACTTTGTGTGAATTTACTTTTGTGTATATAGTACTGTTCACTCCATGATCTTTTTTAAAAGCTCTAGCTCCATAGAACGTATCTCTAGCTAAATATTATACCAGGGGAGTCCAAACTCTGTCCTGGAGGGCCGCTGTCCTGCTTAGTTTAGCTCCAACTTGCTTCAACCTAGCTGTCCGGAAGTTTCTAGTATGTCTAGTTAGAGCTTGATTAGCTGGTTCAGGTGTTTTTGATTAGGGCTGAAGCTAAACTGTTCATGACCAAGTGTGGACACCCCTCTATTACAGGCTCTGTGACTGATGTGCTTTTCTTTGGAAATACTCTTAAATCACCAAACTCATGCAATCGCTAAATACAATTTATGGAATAAAAAACTGATACTGGCAATGATAATCAACGCAATGTGTCACACATATTTTGTTCAATACATTTTAAGACAAAACGAATGTGCTTTTTAAAATACTTGCTAATTTGTTCTATAAACGAAGCATGCATTACAAATACACAAATCACGTAGGCCTTTCCTTTTTTTTCTTTACATTTTTCACACAAGCCCTTCTCATCGACTACGGAAAAGCCTTAATGAAAGTGCACGGATGGTTGTGGATGTACAGACGTTCACGTCTTGCCTCAGTAGTCAGCTGTGCTACAATTTACGGATGTTCCAGGTCTTTTTTGTTTTCAAAGGCATGCTGGGAGCTCGCTGAACTGAGACAGCAGTGCAGTACATTACCTCTGCACACAATCAACTACAGTAAAAATTCCAGCCACAAAACGCTCTAAAAATCACTTTACATATCAAACAATCTAGGGGTAAAAATTGAGTCGTACTTAACATTCAACACGGAGGCACTAACATTATCTCGAGGCCCAGACTGCAGGGCACCAAAGGCAAGGCCATTCAGAAAAAAAGCAGCAAGAAAAGCTTTGTCAAGAAAAGCCTAGACTTGCATGAGGAAGATGAAACAGATTTGAATTTAAAACACTTACAAAGACATGACGAATACATTTTTTTTTTTAAAGTACAGCTGTTTCAATTTTGCTTTGGGTTTGTGGCAGCTTACCACAAATCACTGTTTGGCTTGCTTGTTACGTTGGGTGTGGCACTTCATGCACAGGATTTTGCCGTTCAGCGGGTAACAGCCATCAGCGTCTGCCTCTATGGAAAGGGGGCGAGCGCAATCCTGCAACAAAAGAGGAAACGCTTGTTATTTTTAAGCTTCTAAACGTGAGTCTTGTAATCTGTGGCTTGAATGAAAGGAGGGCTCTTCACACCTCACATCGGTAGCACTTCAGGTGAAAGTTCTTCTCTAAGGCAACAACTCTGACTGTCTCTTCACTTCCAGGGTCGGGAATAATTGGCTCATTGCAGCTTACACAAAGTGGAGAGAAACGGCTAAGAGAGAGAAGAAGGTGAGCGGTTAAAATATAGTTTTTTTTTGTCACGTTAAATTAAACTGAATTGTGTGCTTATACCACTCAAGTCATTTGTGTCTGAAGTAATCTTTTTATGTCATTTCTATTAGATAATTCTTATTTGTTGTGTTCATTTTTGAAAATGTAATTTAACTTCACAAAAACTAACAAGGAACTTCAAATTGTCTAGATTTTAAGTTCTTTGTTAGATCATGGTATATGCAGGAATCCCAGTGGTGTAAAGTTACAAATTACAAATACTCAAATGACTGTAATTGATTAGCTTTTCCTGAGAAATGACAATTTATTAAGTAGTTTTATAAATGTGTACTTTAACTTTCCCTTGAGTACATTTTTGTGCTGTATCGGTACTTTTGCTCCACTACTTTCCTTCAACCTGCAGTCACTGCTCTTTTCTCGTTTACGGGGATTAGAAAACTCAGTCCTGTGATTCCTTTCCTATCAAATCATACACAGAAATGTCCAAGATGATGTCCATATCTTTACACATAGATGACCCAGAAATTGTTTAAATGCATGTCATTGACGAGAAGATGACAGATGTTTGTATGATGACCAAAAATGGCCTTAAACACCCGGCAGGGCCAAGACGTCAACATGTCGTCAGATTGACGTCATAGTTCTAATCAGTATCAAACCTTTCATTTAATAAACAGTTGATAATAAACAGTTCTAGTTAAATAAATCAATGGAGCACACAACTATGCAACAGAACTCAGATAAGCACGGAAGAAACAAAGTTTAAAAGAATAAAATACGCGGTTTTTTTCAGCAACAGGTTTCAGCCACTGTTTAAACTCGTCTTTCTCCAACCGGAAGTATGCAAACTTACATTTTCCCATTTTGCCGTCTGTTTCACTCTATGGCAGGGGACGGGAACCTATGGCCCGGGAGCCACGTGTGGCTCTTTGACCAAAAAATGTGGCTCTCCAGCGGTCTCTCTTCAATAGTTTTTAAGTGGAAATATATATATAACTGTCACTAGAAATCAGTTTCCTATTGAAAATACAATTACAATTTTATTGTATTTTTATTGCAAAATGAATAACTCAGTTTACAATACAAGGACGTTTCAAACAAACCACATGTGTGGCGCTGTGGATTAATTTGAATCGCAACAGCAATAAAGAGCAAGAAACTTAAATTTCTATGGTAACCTCGGCAAGTAGATGCACACACACAGACAAAGACACACACACACAAACACAGACACACAACACAGACGCACACACCCAATGGCTCTTTAAAAAATCCATTTACCAAAAAAAATCAGAAATGGCTCTTTGCTGAAAACGTTCCTGACCCCTGCTCTATGGTTTCGCTACATGTGGAGAGTGTCATATCACCTTGCGTTTGTCGAAAATTATGTGACATCACACGGATGGAGGAGCTTGGCCGAATGTGCCTCGGCCTGAACCAGTCGTGTGGATCCAGCACACCGTTGTCAATATTAGATGGAAAAAATATATATTTCTGCTTTTTTGGAGTCAAACACTTTGGACAATGCTTAAACAAAATTTAAGACCTCATAAAAATGTGATCAAGTCTTTTTAATATATTTTAAAGGCTAATTTTTTCATAACTGGTTTATCAACTTTTAATACTTTTTAAGTCCCTGCGAACACCCTGTGCTTACACAGTGCTCCAATTGAGGGAGGGGAATCTGGGGGATGTCATGGAAAATGACAAAAAGCATCTCCCTTTGTAAAAGCACAATCCCCCCTTACCCCCTTATAGGTACAAGCTGCGATGACAGCCCTTTCCCTCCTCCTCAGCCTCAAAATCATTTTAAAGTTGGGTGAACTTCGCATATTTTGCAGAGCTAAAAACAAGACAATTTATTCCATTGTGGCTAGTGTGGCGCAGATGCTAGAACCCACCTTTACGCATGGACGACGTCATAAATTGTATAGCAAGTGTAAACAATTTAATCGGATATGGGTCACAATTAAAATAACGTGTAAACGGACAGGCAAAAGGTCAGATATAGGTAACAAATGGGAATTGGGCATCAAGACCTGACAGTGTAAACGGGGCCTTAGTTACAGCAGATTCTAGGTTCCGTTTTTAAAATGAATCGTTATTATCCCTAAAATCAGAACGCAAACTATGTGTAGCATTTTTAGAATCACTGTTGTCCAAATGTTGCTCCGTTTTCTCGAAAAAGCTTCCAAACAGCTCTGCCACTGTACATCTCAATACCATGTTGTGTCTTGAGCTTTGATATGAGACAATAATTGAGTCGTCCATTCAGAAAGCCATTTGTGAATGAAAAAGCTGTAAAATTAACTCAATTAAATTAATCGTTCAGTGACAAAGATGGAGACTTCACTCCACCTACTGGTGATTTTAGTTTCAAATCTCCAAAAATTGCCAAACTGGGGTAAACCTTGAAACCAGTTATCATCCCATCAATAGTTCCACATTAAAAAAATAATACAAAAAAAAAATCTTACTGTTCAAAAAAGCCACTAAAATATCACTGTTCAGTTCTGAAAACTGAAAATAAATGGGCTTATTAGTCACAGCACAGCTAAGCGCTGGTCTGTGATGACGGTGCTGCTCACCGATGGTAATCCTTGACACAGTAGGGTTTGTTGTCGTCATCAGTGATGAAAGGAGCTCCCTCCAGAGAGCAGTTGCAGGTGGTGCAGAGGAAACAGTGAGCATGAAAACACTGACCCATTGCTTTCAGGACGCGATCTGTGATGCGCTCCCCACAGCGGGAACACACGGACAAAGAACTCTGGAAACAAGCACAAGCCAAAACAAACCATAAATAGACACAATGCTTTACAATATATAAAAAATGTTAACTTAGTCCCCACATTTTCATGATTTTTATTTTATTATTTTTAAAATAGCCTTCTGCCCAAAAAGACTACATTTATCTGATTGAACAAACAGTAAAAACAGTACAACAAGGAAATAATAGTGCAATTTAAATTTTTTTTTTTCAGCAGACATTACTCTAGTGATAGGTGTAATATGATTCTTCTAAAATCCTTCTAATATGCTGATTTTGAGCAAGAAAGAAAGTAAATGAAAGTAAATACAATAAAAATATATATTTTTTATTCTGCTATAACCAAATTGATATTTTAAATCAATGCTATTCTTTTGAAATAAAAATAAAGATTTGCAAAACATAAAAAGGGCAAAAACTATAAAATTAATACAAGTAAAAGCTGTGAGCCATTGAATTATAGAGGGATGAGGGATGATGAAACTTCAGCTAACAATGAAACCTTCAAACATGATTTCTGCAGGTTTTACCAAGTCAAATTTAAGATTTGAGTCATTTTTAAGACCATAAAAAAGGATATTTCAGACTTGTATAGAGCTAGATGCTAAAGATTTTTCAACAGCCTAGCAAGAAAAACAAATAATTAGTCATATTTTAAATAATGAGTCAAAACAAGCAGACCTTTGTATACATGTTCAACATAATAAAAAAAAAAAAAAAAACTCTTAAAAAAAATGTTTTCACAAGACCACAGTTCTATTAGTTTTGAGTAGTTTTGCTAAAAATTTTATTGGGATGTGTTGTTGGTGATTGGAAGAGTTTTGGATCGAAAATTAAGACACATTTAAAAAAACGTTTACAAGAATTGACCTACAAGACCTACACTGAATCTGTTTCAGTGAATTTAATACTTTTTAAACACTTAAAAAAAAGTCTTTAAATGTCTTAAATTTAAAAAACACAATTTTTAGACCCTGCAGATACCCCATAAAAGGTAGGATATGACTCAAGCAGAAGAACAGCTTGTTATTGTGGAATCTGCATGTCCTGAAGCTTGTTTACTCTTGTTACACACACAAACAAAGAATGTATACTAGGGCTGCATAATATATCGTTTCAGCATTGATATCACAACGTAATCATTCACATTAGTCACATCGCGGGTATTTGCAATGTTGAGTCTGGATTAGAATTTATTATTTCGCAAGTGTTTTTAAGGACTGTGACTGTGTAAAAGTTTTAAAAGCATTAAGGCAAAAGAAATTGTACCGATTGTACCTTTTACAAATTAACGATTAATTTTATTGAATTGTTTATGAAAAAAAAGACTATGCAGTCTTATTTTACATTTGATTATTCGATTACTGTATACCCGAAGATAGTTTGACTCCTCGGTAGGGTTGTGACGATGAGGAAATTTCCCCACCGGTTAATCGACATGTGACAACACCGGTAATACCAGTATCACCGTAGGGGTTTCCTCTTTTCTTCTTTTTATTCTGCTTTAAAATTGCTTATAAATGCGTTCGTATAATACTTTCAGTTTTGCGGGAATTGCCAACACGTGCAGCATAAGAGCGCTATACACACACTGACTGGCAAGATGACAAGTGCAGAACAAACTCCATGGGACCAGTTTTATTTGTTTATTTTTATTTTCGTGTTGTTCCTTTTTAAAATACCTTTTATTTGAAAAATCTCTCAAGTTAATATTGGCTACCTGGTAACTATCTCCCTCAGAGATACTGAGTTCAATGATGTGATGCGCACTGCACAGTATGACTATTGACCAACACCTCCCTGTAAGTTTATATACTAGACTATAGGCCCTCTGGAGTGTTATGAATTGCACATTTTAAATGACAGTGAGACATGCTACATTTAGTTTTTATTGAAAATATATATTATAACCCAGTACACAGTAAAATTACATTTTTTGAATGGCTTGCCTTTTGGCGGCATATAGCCAATAAGCTTAAATAGGCTAAGCACATTTTTATTAATATTTAAACACATTAACACAAACTAGCCACCCTTTGATTTTTTTCATTTCTGTATATTTTATATCGAACGAAAACAGATGAAGACACTTTGGTTGTTTTGAAGAGAGTGCTTCAGTGATAAAATACACACACTCACACACAAACAGAAACAAACAGGATACACTCTTGTAAGGCTATTCATTATTGATTTTTTTAACATTATTCTCATAATAATCAAGTGCAAGAACAGCTGAAAAAGTGATCAGCTAGGGAAAAAGTGATCGCGGTTGCTGCAATGGTTTCTTTGTTTCTCTGCAGTCAGCTTTTGGCGTGGCAATGCTAAATCATCTGTTTTAATAAAAAATTACATTAATTATTATTAAACATTGTGAGATGATGGTCGTGTGATTTTTAAAATGAGTGTGTGCGTTGCGTATTATTGGATTTTGATCTTATCTACCCGCAACCCAAGTAAACATCAAGGGCATTGAATGTGCGTGTATAAATTATTTGTGTTTTCTCCAGATGCTGGCACCTTTGTAAGGCATTGTTTGCAGATTGCCTCATTAACGTCTCTAGGTTCTCTTTTTGCTTTGGTCTGAACTCAAAATATTGCCAAACAGGCGCTTTTGCATTGCGTTTTGACAGTAAATGGTTCGCCATTCTCTTTCTGTAAATTCAACTCCTCTCCTTCTCCTCGCGTGATAAAATATGACACATTGTATCATTGTATGTTCAGATTTTAATTATAATGCATGTTCTCATCTTAAGTAAATGATTCAGAATTATATTTTTCATTTAATTTAAATTAATATTTCATTTTAAAAAACGAATACTTGAAAAAAAAAAAAAAACGGTTTGAACTCAAAATATTGCCAAACAGGCGCTTTTGCATTGCGTTTTGACAGTAAATCGTCCGCCATTCTCTTTCTGTAATTTCAACTCCTCTCGTTCTCCTTGCGTGATAAAATATGACGCATTGTAGCATTGTATGTTCAGATTTTAATTATAGTGCATGTTCTTGTCTTAAGTAAATGATTCAGAATTGTATTTTTCATTTAATTCAAATAAATATTTCATTTAAAAAAACGAATACTTGTGAAAAAAAAAATGTGGGGACGGTGTCACGGTTGAAAAGTGATGTCACCGGTGTTGCGTCTTAAAACCGGTAACACTGTTAACACAGTCTATCGTGGTAAGCCTACTCCTCGGAAAACAATAAAACGCTTTATTAAATAAAAGATTAACATTTGTTGAATTGATCTATGCTTTTAGATTATTATTATATTTTATGCACTGCCTTTCAGCAGGCCTGCGGGCAATTTGTGGCCCCCTCCTCCTCCCTCCAGCCCTCGACTGACATCAAAAACATAACAAGATTCGGCCCAAAAAAACAGATATTTTTGAATCACTATCGCTGTTGTGCAGTCACATATACACGTCTGGTTTTGACCGCCATCTACTGGACATTAAGGGTACTGTACTATAAATTCGGGTTTCTTTCGGTTTTTCTTATGCCTAGTTCACACTAAAGGATTTTAAGCCTGATTTGAGCCCGATTTGGAAGTTAACGAGCTCGCCGACAGATCGGGCTGTGATCGGGAAGAAATCTGCGGGTGCTCGGCGCTCGCCGCTCTTTATGTGTGAACTACTGAACAACGCATCAACGAGGCTCGCTGACGCGTCGCCGACACCTCGCAGACGGAAATCCAACATTCAGCATTATTCCAGCTAAATATTCCAGAGCAGTTGGCCGACTCAACCCCACGTGTGGTCAGATGTAGTGACGAGCTGCAGCCAATGAGAGAGCATATCAGCATGAGCCGCGTGCCTGTGTGTTCAGGAGCTCAGCAGAAACATCTGTGATTGGTCAGAATGGGCATCGGTGCACTGGCTTCATTCTGCGTTAGCACAGACATGAGAGGAGGATATATTAACAGTGGAACTAGAATTCTGTAACTATTAGAATTACCATACTGCTCATTCTGACGGTTCTTATATAAAACGCCATATTGTCACAACATATTTACATTCAAAGCTATTATTGAGATATTAAAATTAAGCTTTGAATGTCTGGCATCATATTTAATGACACCATTACCCTAAAAATATAATCTTTTTTTTTTTAAATATGTAGTTAAGATACTAAAACACTTAAAGGTCTTGGCTTTCATTTTCACTTTCAAACAGGAGCTATTTCACAGCACATAATATGCTGTTTTGAAAGATATCTAAAGTAAATTGATGTTTTTGCCATCAGAAAGTTTTGTTTATGTTAGCAGGAAGTTGCTAGGCAAGAAAATGCACACATATTTAAAGTCACAGTGAAAAGTATTAGACATGCATGCAGTCATTTGTACCAATATGGTAATTTAAGGCAGAAATGCTCAGTTCTTTACTGTTTTGTAATAAAAAAAAAATAACAATGTCAGAAAGAAATACACTAATAGTTAGAAAACGGCAGGGTGTTATAAATATGTTAGTTTTATTTCAAAGAGTTATAAAATTACAAAAATTAAAAACTCTCTGTGTATCTATCCACTGGAACCTGCAGATGAGTGATTAATCCGCTGATAAATTAGCTGATTTGACGATGTTTTTAAATGCTTTCTCCAAAGCTTGAAACACTGTCAGTGATGTAATCAGCACACAAGCAGCCAATAGTGTTCAGCTTTTTCCGACGACTCCTCCCTCAAAATTTCATTGGCTGTGGTTTGGTAGCTTGAATGAACTGATGGGGAATGAGTTGTTGTCAGATCATGTAGTGTGTGACCCCCCTCTTGTGGATCGTTCACGGAGTGTTGCGTAGTGTGAACACCACAGAGATTAAAAGACACAAAGTCAGGTCATGTAGTGTGAACGGCACAGCGATCTGCTGATGTTTAAAATCCTGTAGTATGAACTAGGCTTTAGTGTGTGGTCAAGAGTAACGCACATGCAGATTATTTCTGGGGCTGATTTAAACGTTGAAATATAGGTCCATAAGTGCTCTATTTTTGTTAAAGCTTTATTTTTGTAAAGATTCTTTAAAGATTTTTTAAAGATTTTTTTTCTTTAAAGATTTTTTAAAGTTTCTGTATTTTGTTGAACAAACACCTCGTCATGACTTGCACGTTATGCTGGTGGTGTTAATATGATTTATTTTGCTAATATTTGATTTAAATGGTCTATGGATATTAATAATTGTACAAAAATGTGCATAAGTAAAATTTTACTGCTGGCTAAATTGAACATGTTAAAGTAAAGGTGAATATTTACATTACTCCTCTTTGTTTACAAAAATAAATTGAGAACAATTGCCAATAAAGTCAATAAAGTTACCCAAATTGCATTCTGCTGTCTTACACTATCTGTTAAACTTTTGGTTAAGCAAAAATTGATTGGGAAATAATAATTTGTTATTATGCCCATTATTAAATTGTAGTATATTAAAAGCCATTTAAACAAAACGAAGGAGCTTTGATATCCTGGAGAACAATGTCTGAGTGCATCAATTACATCAGGTTTCCACTTTTTGCATGTGCTAGAATGTTAAAACAACCCTCCTATGAATTATCAGTGACTAATATGGCCCCCCGCCAATTTGAGTTCGAGACCCCTGTCCTGCAAAATCATCTCAATCAATCAAAACTCAATCAATTGTACACTTTTTGGATGTAGTCCAAGTAGGCAAATTGGCATGCAAAACATCATTATACATTTTCTAAACATATCATCTCACCATGTAGCATTCCTCGCACTGAGGTGTGCCATCACGATCATAGAACTGCATGCCCTGCAGGGGGCGCTGGCAGCTCACACAGCAGAAACAATGGGAGTGGAAGAGTTTATCCATTGCTCTCACTGCTGGCTGAGATCTAGACAGCGTCTCTCCACATTTACCACACACCTCTGAAAAGAAAACAGATGTTTGTATTAGGAAAGAAAAACAGAGACTGGGGATAATAAGATATATACAAGGTAAAGAAAAGTCAATTATGGAGTGGTAAACAGCCATTAGTCTCCAGGGTGATAATTGGGTGACTGGAGAGGTCACTGCTGTTCTTTAGAGGTCTCGGTAGAACAGCGCAGTCTCGCTAATTAACCCCCAGCATTGGCTTAGAACCAGTCATTACCAGTCCTACTATAGCAACTGTTGCCATTCACAATAGAGTGTGTAATAGTCAGGTATAAAAGTCCAATCATCTCCACAAAGCAACAGATTTTTAAAATTACCTTATTTTATTTATATTTATACTATAAATTGTGAGATTACTGGTGATATTACTAAAACTTAGTCTCTTGACCAATACCAGAATGGCAGGAAAACCATGCTAAATGAACTTTATATTTAAAATTGAGTCTGTCTCCCTATGATGTCAAACTACTTGCATGTGAGCACATTTACGTATCATATATTTCTCTGACCTTTTTTAGATATGGGTTTGAGTAAAATGTAAAGATTTGTTTTTTTCTACACATTTCTAATCATATTTACTTATTACAAATATGTTTAGAAATTATAATTGAATATAAGGATTTATTGCACCAATTGAAAAAAAAATTATTTCTTAAGTGGCACTGATACTGTGAATTTGTACAAGTAGTCTACAGAAGGAAAATAATCTGAGAAACTAGGAATTCTCAAATGGTCTCTTAAATTTGTTCTGTGTGCATATACACACATACTCTCACTAGCCACTTTATTAGGTACACCTTACTAGTACTGGGTTGGAACCCCTTTAGCCTTCAGAACTGCCTTAACTTTGTCACATAGATTCAACAAGGTACTGGAAATATTTCTCAGAGATTTTGGTCCATATTGACATGATGGCATCCCGTAGTTGCTGTAGATTTGTTGGCTGCACATCCATGATGTGAATCTCCTTTGCACCAAATCCAAAAGATGCTCTGTTAAATTGATATCTGGTGACTGTGGAGGCCATTTGAGTACAGAGAACTCATTGTCATGTTCAAGAAACCAGTCTGAGAGGATTTGGGCTTCATGACATGACGCATTATCCTGCTGGAAGTACCCATCAGAAGATGGATACACTGATCACTGTTGGTAATAATGGGCCTAAAGTGTGCCAAATAAATTTCTCTCACACCATTACACCACCAGCCTGAACCGTTGATACAAGATAGGATGGATCCACGCTCTCATGTTGTTGACACCAAATTCTGACCCTACCATCCGAATGTCACACCAGAAAGACTCATCAGACCAGGACAACATTTTTCTAATCTTCTATTGTCCAATTTTGGTGAGCCTGTATGAATTGTAGCCTCAGTTTCCTGTTCTTAGCTGACAGGAGTGGCACCTAGTGTGATCCTCTGCTGCTTTAGCCCAACCACCTCAAGGTGTTGTTCATTCAGAGATGCTCTTCTGCATACCTCGGTTGTAACAAGCAGTTATTTGAGTTACCGTTGACTTTCTATCAGCTTAAACCAGTCTAGCCTCTGACCTTTGGCATCAACAAGGCATTTGCACCCACAGAACTACCGCTTACTTAATGTTTTCTTTTTTCAGACCATTCTCTGTACCCTAGAGATGGTTGTGCGTGAAAATCCCAGTAAATCAGCAATTTTTGAAATACCCAGACCAGCCCGTCTGGCACCAACAACCATGCCCTTTATTCAAAGTTACTTAAACCACCTTTCTGCCTCATTCTGATGCTCACTTTGAACTGCAGCAGATCGTCATGACCATGTCTACATGCATTGAGTTGCTGCCATGTAGCTGATTAGAAATTTGCATTAACGAGCAGTTGCACAAGTATATCTAATAAAATGGCCGGTGAGTGTATATAAACACAAATAGAGTACATTCATGCATATCTATCCTTGTCTAAATCCATAATTTTACAGTAGCATTCCCTTTTATAGACATCTAAGAAAAACTCAATGGTGACATTTATCACAATACTTCTCCAGAAAGACAAAAGAGTTGAACTGCCGTAGTGTTTAGGCACTGACAATAGAGGAATGAACAACGATACTTCATAGAAGCTATATAAAGTTAAACACCTACACAGAAGGATAGAGGGAGACTAAGAAAGAGCAAGAAAGTCTGGCACCATTGCACAGACTATGTTTACTACTGTACAGCTTGAGTGTTGTGTGATAAACATGAGCCATATGGATGTCTCAGAGTGAGGCTTACATTTAAATCTAAACTAAAAAAATTATGAAATAAGAACAAATGAAAATGACACTTTAAATCTTAAAAGGAGTGCTCATTCAAAATGTTTCATTTATATAATTTTCTCATAGTCTTTATGAGCTTTTTTCTGTTGAACATACAAAAAGATATTTTGACAAACACTGGAAGAAGAAAGAAATGAACTCAAAGATGTTTAGAACAAGTAGAGAGGGAGTACATGATAACAGAATTTTTATTTTTGGTGAACTATTGCTTAAAGGAAGTTGATGTGTACACAAGGTGTAGCTGACTTTGTGTAATACCTGTTGCTGGGGAGGTGATCACAGGAGGATGTTTGTCCATGTGTTGAATAAAGTCCTTGGTCATTTTCTCCAGTTCTTCCACCTCTCTCATAGTTAGAGGAGCTCCACCTGGACCTGAACCTGTGCCTGAGCCAGACACCTACATTCAACAGCATAAATGACATTTTCAGAAATCAATCTCTTCAACTTCCGTTCTTTAGATAGTTTTAGTTTTAGTTTTATATACAGTTGAAGTCAGAATTATTACACTCCCTTTGAATTTTTTTTCTTTTTTAAATATTTCCCAAATTATGTTTAACAGAGCAAGGATATTTTCACAGTATTTCTGATAATAGTTTTTCTTCTGGAGAAAGTCCAAAAGACAATTTGTTTTATTTTGGCTGGATGAAAATTATATATTTTTTCGATACTCTACAGAACAAACCACCGCTATACAATAACTTGCCTAATTACCCTAACCTGCCTAGGTAACCTAATTAACCTAACCTGCCTAGGTAACCTAATTAACCTATTTAAGAAATGAGTTAATAAAAATATTATCATCAGAAATGTGTTAAAGAAATCTTCTCTTCATTAAATAGAAATTGGCAGAAAAAAAACAAGGGGCTTATAATTCTGACTTCGACCGTATATCCAAATTTAAATTTAAAATGTAATTAATCATCATGATTTCACCGTTATTAAAAATTGAAAGTGACATTAGTAAAATATATACTACCAGTCAAAAGTTTGGGGTCAGTGCAATATTTTAATGTTTTAAAATGAGCTTCTCCTGCTCTCCAATGCTGCATTTATTTAATCAAAAATATGTATAAATTGTAAAATTTTATTGCACTATAAAATAACTGTCTAAAAGTAGTTTATAATTCAGTGTAATAATTTAGTCCAGTGATTTTAAAGAATTTTTAGCTTCATTACTTCAGAGTCACATGATCCTTCAGAAATCACTCTAATATTATTATTATTATTATTTATTATTATTATTATTATTATGAATGGTAATAGTAATAAAAGCAATAATGACTGGAGTAATAATTTCAATTGAAACTACATACAATAAGAAAGCAGTTATTTTAAGTTTTAATATTTACCAATTTATTTACATGTAATAATGCCGCCTTGATGACCAGAATAAAAAAAAACAAGAAAAAGAAGAAGAAAAAAAATAGAGCACATTGGTATTCAGACATAGCCACTGTATACAAAAAAACTTGTAGAGATATGAGCAGAATGGTCATACATGTGTCAAGCACGTTTACGCTAAAAAAATTGCATAGTGTGAATAAGCCCTTATTACACTGCCAGTCATATGCCAAATGCTCAGAGCCTGTAAGATTTTTTTTAATGTTTTGAAGTAGTCTCTCATGCTAACTTTTATTATTAATATTATTTTCAACTAACCTTGAGAAGGTTAGAATACATTTACAGAAAGACCATTTAAATCTGACAATACCAATGACCTCCCTTTAATGTTAACACACTTTATGCTTTTTAAATAACTCATAGCTGCCTATACACTGCATTACATCTTATTTCTAATGTAAAATCATAATGCACTGTTATTTAAGAAAAACAGCTAAATTTAAAGGCATAGTCCTTCCAAAACTGCAAACAGTCATAATTTAATCAAACCGTTATTTGTTACAAACCCATTTCAGTTTGAAAGAGAAAGAGAAGGGGGATATAACTTGGGAGAAGAACTAAATTTTAGGAGGTTGAAAACAAGGACAACTTTTTAAAAAAGTTTGTGTATTTCTGTCTGTGGTGGGAAATTATGGGACAGTCTAGATCACACTCTCAAACTATGTCAGGATAATAATCAGTTTTAAAAAGTTAAAAGCATAAATATATATTATTAAATGAATATAATAATGAATAGAGGTGTTTGAAAGAATAAAATGAGAAAGATTTGATGAAATTTTAATTAATGGCTATTTGCAGTACTACGATTTTTTTGTGGTGTTTGTTACAAAATGTAAAGGTAAAAATGAAATCAATCATATAATTTGTCAAAGATGCCAAAAGGATAAAATATGTCTCATGTGAAAAGAAGAGATAAGTAAAAGAAGAAATAAGTTTAAGTAAAAGACGAATGATGTATGTGGTAATGGGGTAGGAAAATAATAAGCTTGTGCTTCATCCCACTCCATTTTCAACCATGTTGAAATGTATTTTCTGTTAATGATATTTTATGTCTAATATTTCTGTTCGAAAATGAAGAAATCAAATCAAATAAAAAAATCTAAATCAGTTTAAATATAAAGCTCACCCACCTTTGAAGGAACATTGTTTCCTGCTGGTCTGTTGAACGTGGAGACAGGTGATGTTTTAGGAGCAGCAGGAGAAGGTGGAGCAAAGCTTTGATGACTGCCAATGGGAGATGTTTCAGAGTGATTGAAAGCAGGTTTGGGAATATTGGCTGGCGGAGGAATAGGGGCAGGAGGAGCTGCAGGAGGAGGTGGTGGAAAAGTGCTTTGGGGAGGGCTTTTAACAGTGTGGTTAAACCCTCTTGCTCCTCCAGAAGGTGCGGGACTAACTGTTTTGGAAGCCAAATTTGAATTGAGCTGACTGGGAGGGAAGTTGGTTTTTGGAGCAACAGCTGGGCCTTTAGCCACTGACTGTACAGGAGCAGGGACAGACGCTGTGCTCAGATTGGCTGGTCGTGTTCGGGCACGTAGCTCTTCAGCCCATGGAGCAGGAGAAGGATGATCCTGCAGCTCAGGAGGGGGTAGAAAGGAAAGGGCAGGCTTTGGGGCGGTTGGTGGTGGTCCTGGTGCTGGCTTTGGTGCTGGTGCTGATGAAAATTGGCTGGGTAACTAAAAACATATACAGAGACACACGCGTCAAACATCTGAATCAGAGGCGGAAGTTAAAACTCTTGCAAAATCTTAAACTGTGGCAACAGAATGTTGCAAGATTTGATTTCAAAGTAATTCTTGGAAATGGAATCAGTATATTTTTATATACTGCTTGTTTTTTTTTTTGTTTTTTTGTTTTTTTTACTTTGTTATTCAACAATGTCCTTATATATGATAAAATACTAACAGGGCAACAATATACAACAAAGTAAAGAATAGAAATTTGCTTTCTAAAGTAAATATCTGTTTGTATATATAGGTTTCTTATTAAACCAAGTTCAATTTAATTTAGATTTATATTACATTTCACATTTTGAGTAAACATGCAATTTTTTTAATGTTATATTTAATTGATATTATTCAATACTTTAACAAAAGGGTTAGTTCACTCTAAAATGAAAATTACCTCATCATTCACTTTCCCTTGTATGATTTTTATGGCAGAATGAAAGTCAGTTAGATTTTAAGCAAGTGAAGGGTAAGTAAATGATGACTGTTTTTGCTCTATCTATCTATCTGTCCGTCCGTCCGTCTATCTCTGTTTAACAGAGCAAGGAAATTTTCAGTGTGTCTGGAGAAAGTCTTGTTTTATTTTGGCTAGAATAAAATAAGTTTTAAATTTTTAAACACCATTAAATTTTTAGCAAAATTACAAAATTATTAGCCCCTTTAAGCTATTTTTTTCTATAGTCTACAGAACAAACCATAGTTATACAAAAACTGGCCTAATTACTCTAACCTGCCTAGTTAACCTAATTAACCTAATCAAGCCTTTAAATGTCACATTAAGCCGTAAAGAAGAGTCTTAAAAATATCTAGTCAAATATTATTTACTGTTATCATGGCAAAGATAAAAAAAAAAATCTGCTATTATAGATCAGTTATTAAAGTTATTAAAACTATTATGTATTGAAATGTGTTGAGAAAAATCTTTCTGTTAAACAGAAATTGGGGGAAAAAAATAAATAGGGGGGCTAATAATTGAGGGGGGTAATAATTCTGACTTAAACTAATCTTTTTTTTTTCTAGAAAAACCTTTGCGGTCTGTTGTCGCTACAGATAAAGTAATGCGGAAATGGAGTGTGCTGCTAGTAGCGGGGATGAAAAAGAGCTGGAAATGATCGAACCTAAAGCGGGTTTTAAATCGAATGTGTGGAAGCATTTCGGTTTCTCTCTAAAAAGAGAGGGGGGGGGGCTGTTGTTGTTGATGCCGTGCACGTACTGAATAATGGTGTTGTTGCGTCGGGCGGGACAGAGGGTGTGTCGCGTCGTGGGGGCACTTTTGATCATTTTGGAAGGGCACTTTCTATCCAAGACTAAAAAGGGCATGTGCACTGCACAGGTTGAGCCCTATGTGTGCACGTGCCTGCAAGTTAGGGAATATGACTAATAACAGTCATGGGGACTGTAGAATACAGCACACTGTTCAGATTGATGCAGACATTGACTTGTACCGCAAAGAGACCTCTATCTCACTCATGGCTTGTCCTCTCAAGTGGGGGAAAGACAATGCACATTGTTACCCACTGCTGTAAACCTGGGCCAAGTCATATCTCTGTCCCAGAAACCTCAGTCCCAAATGAGAGGGTTTTTTTTTCTGTTGCAGGGGACATTGTAAATGCCCAGAGATCCCTGCTTTTACCAGATTATAGTTATATGATAATTTTCCTTAAAACTCATCTCTATCTAAGTGAGTGAGTGATTAAATGTTGAATGTGATGAGTTTTCAACAATACTATATTGAAACTTTTTTTTTTTTACATGGTTTAATAATTTTTTGTTATTAAAATTGAAAAAATTAAGTTCTTGTTTCAAAGCTTACAGATAGATGGCTAATTTGTATGTCATTGACACTTTTGGCACTTTTTTGGGGTATTTTCATTAGTTTTGTTTTTCCTGTAAATGATTCCATAAATACTGTACTGTGACATTCATACCAAGGTATTACCGTACCATGAAATTCTGATACCGTTACATCCCTAATATGTATGTATGTATGTGTATATATATATATATATATATATATATATATATATATATATATACATACATACATATACATACATACATACATGCATACATACATAATGTTATATATATAGAACATTATGAAACATATTTTCTTTCTGCTCAACAACCATGGTTCAAAAATGAAATAAGTTTAATTTAAAATAATTCAGGATTAGTTAAATGCAGTGTTTTTACCTTAGGGTTGAAAGGTCCACTAGTCTCCATCTCTGATAACATATCAGTCAAAGAGCCTAACTGCTTATCAAAACTTGTCTGTTTCTCGAACAGCCTCTATGGAGAACAGAACAAGACAAGTGTGAGTGAGAATTTGAAGGAAAAAAAAAACACTTTTGAGACTAGACGAGTGTGAAGCGTAGGACAGGTCTGAGAGTATGCGTTTTATAACAGGAAAGGGTGAATCAGCTGTGAAATTAGATGTAATGTTGGAAATAGGACAACAGTGTATAAATGTGAGGCAATAAAAAGGGTGGGGCAGTACAAAACAATAAAAAAATGAATATGTTAAACAGAAAAAGCAGAGATGGAGCTCAGAAACAATAAACAAATTATCACAATTGTAAAATACGGGATATAAAAACAAATAAATAAATGTGCCTGTGATTACATGAATGCCTAGTTAAAGCCATAAGATCCAATTATCTGAGAAAATAAAAGAGTAGAATGTGCATGCGAATCTGTAATGAGAGGGGGATAATGGTCTCAGAAACTAGGAAGAGCTGAGAAACAAATTACAGTCTTGCTCAAAGAAAACCACAGCACAGTACAATCACTAGGCATGACAATCAACAGCCTAAAACTTAGAAAACATTTGAGATCAGACACCATGACCGAATAGTTGTTTAGATTCATTTAAATGCAAAATATAATCTTTAACAATTATTAGGCTGGCTTGTCAAAGCCAACCTACTGTTTTCCTATTTAAAATTATTATTAGGCTGGCTTGTCAAATCCAACCTACTGAAATCCTATTTAAGCTTAATATTATATTTTTTATTATTCTTCTGAGACTAAAAATTAAACTATCTCCTCCTAGAGGTTTTGTGCTATGACCACCAGACTATTTTGACTCAGGTTGCTATCTTTTCCGACTGATCCGACTTTCGGTTTTCCAAAAAACGTCCCAGGACTGTCGGAAAAATCCCATACATTTTTTGTTGTGCTGGTTGAAAGTCTCTTCATAGTCCAATAGTAATGATTACAGTAAATTATCTAAATGTGTTTATATGTCTTTTTATATTCTGGGTAAGGCATAAAACTAAAAAATGTCATCCAATTAAATAGAGTCTGACCAAAATCTCCCATAATTTCGATAAGCAGGTCTGTCAGCAAAAGTAGATTCGGACTTCTTCACATCTGTTCACGCAGATACGCCATTTGCGCATGGCCATCTACATCAGCGGCCGCCCAGTCACGAGACGGACCGGGAGAAATCAAATGAAATTAAAAAAAAAAAAAAAAAATCAAAATTGGAGTTACTTTAGCACGCTGGAGGAAGGACGACACCATGGCTGAAGTATTACTGTTAGACATGTAATGTTCTGTTTTGAAACTATTTTAGTCAGGCTAAGCTTATGTTAGATTGTGTTCTGTTATGAATGACTTATATGCACAGACGTGTTGTTCAGCCAATGAAATCTCCAGGTGAAAGATTGATGCGATTATTTTCAGTTTCATAAGGTCCTTTTACAGCATCGATAATGTAGATTTATATTTAGTTAAACAACAAAACATCTGAAGAACTAGGAGGGATGCGGTGGAGAGAGGGGTGTGCAATGTTTTTAAGGACCAGGCGAGAGATGCACGATTTCCGGGAGATTATCATTCAATATGCGGGAATCCGAGAGTGTCTATGCATTTGCGGCATGCACCAGCAACTTTAGAGACACTTGGGATGTCCGCTAGAATCATGCTAATTCATGCTAGAATCATGCCAAAAACATGCTAATTCATGTCAGAATCATGCTCATAACATGCTAATCTATGCTAGAATCATGCTAATAACATGCTAAATCATGCTAGAATCATGCTAACAACATGCTCATTTGTACTAGAATCATGCTAAATACATGCCAATTCATGCTAAAAAAATGCTAATGACATGCTAATTTATGCTAGAATCATGCTAATGACATGTTAAGTCATGCTAGAATCATGCTTATTCATGCTAGAATAATGCTACTAACATGCTAATCTTTCTATCTGTCTGTTTGTCTATCTATTTATACTTTCCAAACTGTTTTTAAACTAAAACTATTACCAACAGGATTTGTCAAGCCAGTCTTAAAGTTTGTCTCAATGAACTTTACTGTGTAGTTAAATATAGAATACTTGTAATAATAATAGTAGCAATTACAAATCTCGGACAATTACGAGTATGTTTTTCATTGATATTGGGGGCTTTGTGCACCTTTAAAAGATGTCTAGAAAGAACAATGTTTATGCAGTGGATTTCGCTTCCAAGAGTGGGTCTGTTTGATTGAATGAGGCCTGGTGTGTGATGATGTACCCCAATTACATCACACTCAATGGAATAACACATCCATAAATAGAGTCAGTGCTTATATGGACATGTCAGCAGTCAGGAGGGTAACGGCATCTCAAGACAACATAGTTTACAGCTGCAAACCACTTTTTTTTTTTTTTTTTTTTTTTTACTTTCCCACCTTCTCGGATTAAACAAAGACAGTGATTCAATTGCACAAGCTGGAATGCCATAACAGGCCATTGCAAGAGAGAATTAGTGAAACATCAAAAAAAAAAAAATTAAATTGAATGTAGAATAGTTTGCAATTGATGACATGAATGAGAAAAAAATTAACAACTACAAAAAAAATAAGCAAGTCAACGATGTGAATGATAGATCAACATTCATTTTCAAATTTAGTCCTGTTACTTTTGCTTTAAAACTAATTCTGACAGGCAAAACAGAGTTCATGTGAGGTAAACCCCTTTAAGCCAAATTTAAAATCAAAATAAAAAAACAGAATGCTCTAAAATGAACAGAAAAAAACGACCTGTTTTAGCATGAACATCAAATTGTAGGACTTTGATAGCCACTTTAAGAACAATAATGGATAATTTCTACTTCTACACAGTCTACAATACAACAGCTACCAGTCTGGTATACACTGGATTAGTCTTGTGTGCATACCATGCATTTGTGAATACCTAAGTAGAATGGAAGTTCTAAGGCTAAATTAGGTTTCATCTTGTGATCCAGTGTACTTGCATGGTAGGAAAATGTGTAAAAATGTCACAAATTACTGTATAATTTGTAAAACAAAATCCACTGTGCAACACTTAACTGTGTACTTGCATGGTAACACTGCAGTAACTGTTCACTCAATATAAGATGTATGCTGGTCATTGTTTTGTGCAATGAGTGTTGTTGCATGATAATAAAAATAAAGGCACTTCCCACTTCATTTGTGAAATGTTACACATTAACTGCACTGCACAACTGCCTTAAAGGCTCAAGTATTAAACCTTGATTATTAAATATAGAGGACTGTAATAGAAGAAACATGCAAAAAATGTTTATTAACATATGAGAGTGTAGTTAACACCAACATTTGACATGTAGATACTATGTATCATGCATACATACACTGTTGTTACATGCTACTCATAAATCTTGTTATTTCACACGTATAAGTGGCAAACTTTTTTTTAAATACATTTTATTCTTTGATTTTTAAATTATTTTATTTTTGGTTTCACCACGTTCCTTTCATTTCCTTACTTTGGGTTTAAAGGGTCACGAAACACCAAAACACATTTTTTGAGCTATTGACAGTCGTATATGTGTCCCACACTGCTAAAAACACTATTAGGACACCTATATTTCACTAAAAAGTGTAAATTGGTTGTTTTTGCGTTATTTCAAGCAAATTCGTACTTCCTGTTTGAAAAGAATTTTTGAAGCTGCGTCACGGTCATGACATAATAGCGTGTGTTCCAGCGTGCAGACTGGGCGTCTGTGCCAGAGTGTGCCTTATTACGTCTTACAGTGTGATGCATTAATGCATGAGTAAGGCTTGGTTCAAACCAATCAGCGCGCTCTATTGTGCAACTTCATTAATATTCATTAGTGTCACCGTCTTTACACCACAGAGACGCCACGTTGTGTTGGCAAAACAAGCGTGAAGTGTTGCTTTTAAATTTTGCTGCAGTTAAGTTTCGTTTTCATTTTCTCTCTGTGAGAGCTCAGACTCACGTGTGGATTAACAGTGTACGCGACGCGCGACAACAATAACTTACGTGTCTAAGGGGGATTATTGTTTACCTGAGAGCTGTTCTCATCTGCAAACGCTGAGATCCGGATTCCGGATGTAGTCTTCTCTTCAGACGCGGCTCTAGTTGCTGGTGATTGACCTGTCTCTACAGATTTGGTAAGTGAGCGACCAGTGCTCTTTGTTTATTCAGTTTGTTCGTATCGAATTAAGTTAACTATTGCACTGAGGGCAAACATGTTAGCACCGCATTTTGTGACCGGAATAACACACGAGGCTTTCTGACGTTACCTGCCGTGTGCGTCTAAGTTTCCGGGAAATGCGGAGTTTTTTTTCTGTCATTCGCCGTGCGGTATCAAACATTGCATGAAAAATACACGCTTAGAGCAGATCCTCGAATCAAATATCGCGTTTGTCGCGAGGGACATGAATGAATTCCCTGAATGAAAGAGCCAAACTGCAGTTAAAGTCCACCAGTTAATAATTTGGCAAATAATTCCACTACAGATGTCCATGTAGGTTAAACACCATCTCTTTCTCCTGTGTGTGTATTTTGACTGAAACTCGCGCGTGCCCAAATAGACACTCCCACACCCTCCCACATTAGTTCCTCCGACACTCCCCCCTAAACAGAGCTGGACACCCCCACTTTTCTGACTTTTTCCAAAGTGGAGGTGTGAAAACACCCTGCTGAAACGAGGGGGTTTCATGGCCCTTTAAACTTTCACCTGATGGGGGTTGGGTAATTTGTCACTTTAGGCTTGCTCAGTTCATAAGACTGAGTTGACAGCTCAGCATTGCATTATAGTTGAATTAAACTGGTTGCATAATTAAAGATCAAGCTAAATCAACAATAAATTAATCAGAACTAAAAAAATTAATTTTCATTTTATATTAGAGTATTATTGCAGAGCTGGAATTTATCTCACATTTAATGCTGTCATTACTTCTGTTATATGGCAGTTTACTGCTGTGAAAACTATCATTTAGTTAAAGGGTTGGTCCACTACGATATCACATTTTAAACTTTAGTGGATGTGTATTGCAGCTGTGTGAATATAAACAGCATCCCTGAATGTAATACGCTCAAAATGCAATGCAAAGGGAGACAATCTAAAGCGAGCGAGCCAGGGCGAGCCAAGGCCAGTCGCATTTCCACTGTCATTTCCGGGGCATAATCGGGCCAAAGCGGGGCTTTCTTGGGGCCAGCGGCCGGCCTTTTTCGGCCTGCCAAATACCTTGGACCAAAGAGGGCCGGCTGGGGCTTTGGGGCGGAGTGAAAGGAGAGGCGGGCACAGTTTTCCGAGTGCACACGAGTACATGCGCCAAACAAATAAATAAATAAGGGAAAGAAAACATCTAGCCTTATAGGCTGGGGTCTTTTTGCGTATGATCGCCCTTATGTTTCCCTTTTAAATGTAAGGCTGTTGCATAAAATAATAAAGTAGTTAATTTATAAGTGACTTTTCTTTGCTGTGTCCTCCTTAATGTTTCAATAACGCATAATAATCTTTACACCATATTAAAGACACAGCAGACAGTAAAGGTTGTCGAGAGTTTTTGTAAAGTTTAAAAGGTGTGTTTGTGCGCGTTTAGATGCCTGCATGTGAATGTGAGACCGCAAAAGAGTGCTCCCTTCACAGCTCTGTTGATGCCGTGAGCGGCTTTTTTCTTTTTTTTAATTTATTTTGGAGATAATACACAATATGAACAAAACAGAAATACATAAAACTTTACAAATTACGTTTCCACTTTTGTAGGCTCAACACAATAGTGTCATATCTTGATAAAATAGCCTAAGCTATATTGAAATAATTTTAATAATTAATAAATAAAATCGCATTAAATAAATAAACCAATAAAATTAAAACAAATAAGAGCTAGCTATAACAATTTAGGTACTATATACAAATCAAACTGTTTTAAAACCATATTAAACTTTTATTTTACAAAAGCCTGTCTGAAACACTGGAGAAGGTTTTAAATATTATTCCTAAAGCATTTGGATACGATTATATGAATCAAAGCATTCAAACAGAGCATTTCTGGGGTAAGTGAAAGCAGAAACTAAGCTAACTAAGCTACCTTTCTGTCATCCAGCTGCGCAGCGCCACTTTACAGACGCATCGGGGGAAAACTGCAAAAACAAAATGTGTTCTGTGTCCTCAAACAAGTGTTTATGTTTTTTATATGACATGGTAAAATTTAAAAAGGAAATTTTAAAAACAATAAGAGCTTTATTAGTGCATAGCTGCTGAGCGTAAGGAAATATAGGCTTTATTTTATTACTTGCTCTTATGTGCTGAAATACTTAACACTTTCCTTTACTTAAGATATAATAAGCAACATCTTTAAATAAAGGGAAATCACCTATTAAGTGTCATAAAGCCTATAGGGAAAAATTCATGTTTCAGTTCTCTCCGGAGCACTGACAGCTTCTATCTAAATGAGAATGTTATAAAATAAATTTTATACAGAGTTAATAGTGGAGAATTTTTGTGGTCTTTTATTATGGATGATGCGCTCCCTGCACTGCATCCCTCTGTTAGTAGCAAGACTACTTGATTTCGATGCCAACAGTCAGTCGGTAAGTATATGAATATGATGAATGAGAACACACAGGTATGTGCATATAGACATATAAATTACTGCTGTACAGTAACGGGTCATTTGTTTGTTTTGGTTGTCTTTATTTGAATTGTTTCGTGATGATGCGATGCTGTGCTTTAACTGCCTGATTCCCGCTGAAGTGGGCGGGTTGTGTGATGTTTGATTCGGGGGACGTTCTGGGGGCGGGGTTTGCGTGATGCGCTGCGAGCTACTAGCCCGACAGTGGAAACACAACATGATTTCAGCCTCACTGCTCAACCTCCCGGGCGATTGGCCCTGCCCGACCCGATAAAAGCCCTGGCTCGCACTGGCCCAACAGTGGAAAAGCAGATATTGGCTTTTACAGGGTTAGCTTAGCAAAGACTACAGTAAAAAAATTTGGGGACTACAAAAAATATATCCGGGCTAGCAAGATCACAAGGACTTCATGTTACGTGCATTCACCTCACGCCCACACCCTACATAGCAAAGGGGGGTGGCCAGAGGCACTGTAATGAAAAAGCAGAGAAAGCTAAAATGCCTTTCAAATTTTATTTTACAGAGCTTGTTCCGTTTCTGTATTTGGGCTTCCAAAGGACACGACACAAAGAGAGAAGTACTTAGTTAAATTTTAATTATGTTCCAGAGAATAATGTAAAAAACATATATGGTGCTAGCATTTGACAAAGGAGAACTTCCAGAATCTCAGTTCAGTGCTGGATTCGGCTAAAACTCTTTCATCAGATGAAGCTGTGGATTGTGAGCCTCAACCTGTAAGTATTTTATTTGTTAAAATTGATCAATTACATGCACAGTTTATAGCGTTAACAGTATGCTGTAGCGAGGACGTAAAAACAGATCAAAAGAACGGGAAATGCTGTTTGGCACCACTAACAATTCAGCTACAAATTCATATTTATCAGTCAACCTGCCGCAAAGACTTACAATCTTTAGCAGCACTGCAGTGTCTTTCTATGCATATCTCTATAAGCAGCTGCTTTTCATGTGTTCTACATCTTAAAAACAAATTCACAAAAGATATGAGAATGTTTTATATTACTTGCACATGCTCCTTTGAAAATATGTGAAAGACACTCAGATTTTAATTTAGAAAGCAGGCGTAAGCTGTGGGCTCTTTATTTCTGTCTAATTCAGGCAGCTAACACTGCTAACAGCTGCTCTGAGCCTCTGACTGGACTGTTTACAAAACACAAAAACTTGTGCTTGTAGGGGCGTGACGTGGAGCTGATCCACGAATCACAGCACATTATGTTAGGACCAATCAGAACCTCTTGAGGGCGAGTCTTTCAGAGGAACTAGGACATATAACAGTCGTTTTCATGTTAGCAGAGTGGCAGTATAAAATCAAAGTAATATATATGAAAAAAATTACGTGATTTTCTACAAGTGAAGCATGAGCACACATTGCATTGCATCTTACAAACACACTGTGGACCACCCATTTAAAACAAATGGTGTGCCTTACTAGTTGGAATAAAGTTTAAATGAGGACAAAAGGTTTTAATGAGGACAAAACTGCGGTCAGTATAGTTTAAAAAGCATTTTAATTTCAAAGAAACAATAATAAGAAAGTCATAAAGCTTGAGAAAGACATAAAGACAAGTAAAAACTTGTTAAGAATAAATTAGAATATACAAACATACCTGCGAGTTGATACCTGCACCATTTTCAGGGACAGGAGGAGGTGGAGGTGGGGGTGGAGGGAAGCAGGCAGAAGGAACAGAGGTAAGCTCCTCAGGAGGTGGAGGGAGGTGAAGGTCTTCTGCGACTGGGGGAGGGGCTGGGAATGAAGGAGGGGCATCAGATACAGGGTGAGTGATTTGGCATTCTGGAGGTGGGGCTGGGAGTTCGGCATCATCCAGCGGAGGAGGAGGAGGGGGTGGAAAGTCTAATAAATAGAGCCAGTAAATTTCATTACACTTGCATCAATTCACAAAGACAAAACAGTCCTATTCACGACAACACAGAGCATGACAGAATAGCTTATTTACATACTGCATGTACATTAGCATACATCATGAGAAAAAACAGGTCTTTAATTCATTAGGTATGCCATCAAACAAAGACCAATTTTTTTTTTAATTTTAGTTTGTGTGTGTGTGTGTGTGTGTGTATTTACATTAGGGTGATAATTCGATAACGATAATTATCAAAATATATAATTTTTTGATAAAACAATAATGACAGTTTGATAACTTCTCAATAATATTTACGGACTATGCGTAACGCTGCTCAGGCATTTTGCAGCCTGCCTTTCCGGATGGCGCACGCAGTATAAAAGTGTACAGACAGTGTTAGTTACACTTGAAGGAGTAAGAAAAAAAGTCACAAACATTGTTGACAAGAAACGTCACTAGACTTCAGTAGTTTAAATAGTATAGTAATTCTGCTGGGGAGAGTTACTACAACCATGCAATCTGTTACAGCAATTGAAAAGACAAACAAATCTTTAAAAAAAACAAGTAAAGTCTGCCGTCTCATAAGCACACATGATTGGTTTGTAATATAATTATATAATTACTACATAAATTAAATTTAGGGCCCCGCATATTTACACAATATGGTAGTCTCTCTTGGCTTAGTCCTTGACCTAATGGGGTCGTCACAGCGGAATGAACTGCTAGTTGCTCTGACATTTAAATTATGTGGTGGATGCAATCTCTGCTGCAATTGTGGAATCAAAGCATAACCTCCTAGGGCTTAGTGGCCACATACGTGGGCAGCACATTTTAGCTCTTAAGTGGCTATTTAAAATACTTTGAATGTTTTATATTTTGTTACAGACATACAGTATTATCCTGCAACTGTTTTGCAGCATATAAAATGTCCCAAACACAATTTTTAACTGTACAAAATGGAAATAAAAATGTTTTTACTCTGATTGACAAAACATTTATTTATTTTTGTTTTAAATGTTAATTTTGCATTACAAAAAAAGTCAGGAAAAAGTGTTTTATGTAAATTCGGATCATGAGTTCACATATATGGACATAATACTTTTTTTTCTAAAAGTACATCATATGAAAAGATGATACTTAGATTTTTATTCTACTTAGGTTCCAATAAGCCCAAATAGAAAAGAGAAATAAAAAAAAATGCATGTAAAAACACCTTGGGCCTTAAGAGGTTAAAATAAAAATGTTGTGTATGTTCCTGAATTTGGCAAGTATGGATGACAATTTAGATGATTGCGGATCTAAATCTGAACACCTAATCAAACTGTGATGTGCTTCAAATTAGTGTCTGTGAATATTAACCACAGAACACTTTAAACTTCCTTTTTAAAGCTTCTCTAAATTATAATTGAGAGAACTTATCCTATTATGTACATCCTAATTTGACACCAGCTTTACAACAGCGTTTCAAAAAAAAAGTTAGGTTTAACATGAAAAAAAAGGAGACAGAAATACATGCTTATTACTTTTGTACAAATGAATGTACGTCTAAAAATAATATTAATGTTATTACTATTATTAGAAATAATAATTTGTTCTTCATTATTTTATTTTTACCAGGAACAATATGTATTTTGTGCAAAATTCTTTCATAGTATTTCTTAAATTGGACTATTTTGTAAATGAGAAATTTGTTTTTAAATTAAACAAGTTCTATTACAGTATACAGGAGGGCACGAAAATTTAGCTCTATAAGTTCAGGATAAATTTTACTTAATTACATCTATATAATTTTGTGTCCTTTATTAGAATAATAATGTATGCAAATTAATTATAAAACTTAAAACTAAAAATTTAAAACAATGGCACTGACTAGAAATAACATCATCTTTCATAGTAATAGCCTCACCATAACTGAGGGATGAGGGGGGTGGGGGAACCTCTCCAACTCGTCCAATTACACCAGTGCTTACAAATGATGAAGGCTGTGATGGGGCAATCTGTGCTTTGGGACGTGGAGGAGCCACAGATGCAAACTTTTTGGGTTGGTTGTAAAATGAAGGAGCAGTAACTTTAAGAGAGACAGAGGAAGTGACCACAATGGGCTTGCCGCTGCTGGAGTCAGACATCTTGATCTGAAAATGACAACAAAATGCAGTCAGTGAAGTGTTTCAGATCAAATTAAGGCACAGTTATATATATATATATATATATATATATATATATATATATATATATATATATATATATTTGTTAGTAGTCTGTAGCTCTAGTGTCTGAGACAGCTTTGCATGTGCAGAATTGATTCTCAGGAGAGCTTCGCAGCTTAGTCATCCATTTTGGTTAAATTTAGACGAGCTCTCCTATACATTGCCAGCTTTAAAACCCTAATCATTAGCAAGAAATCACTATTCAATATTTTTTTGCATTATACAGCAACATATGTCTGGTATACATGTTCAAAACCACAACCAGGTTGAGCTGGGCAATAAATCAAAATAAATATCGTAAACACAAATGAGCAAAGCTGGGATTGTCACGCACATCTTTTGAGGGAAGCATGTATTAAATAATAGTAAATCCCAATACAAGGCAGCCCAGGAAATCCCCACAACATTGCATTATAAAAAAAGATTTAACGGCTTTCTTTTAGTGTGACTTAGCTGAACAATATATCGTTTAAGCATCAATTTTGTAATGTGTGTATCTGAAATTGTCACATTGCAGGATTAGATTATTAGATCATTAAAGATTAAAACAAATATATTACTATTTTTGGAATTATTTATATAATGGTGACCATGCTATTTTACTTTTGACTGATCAATTTCTGTACTTCAACACTGTTAGACTCCTCAGAAAAACACTGTTTATTTAATCATTTATGCTTGTAATTTATTATAATTTATATTAAAAAACACTTGATTTTCTCAGTAAATCTAAATGAATAAAATCCTTCCAAAAAGAGCTATTTAAATCATCTGGTGAAATCATATTTATTTTGGAGTTTGTATTGCAGTAAACAAAATATCGTAAAATATAGATTTTCCAAAATTGTGCATCCCTAGCCTGACTAATACATCAAACACTACAAAATCTTCTCACAGACAAATGTATTTCACAGAGCTGTAGTTCCCCGGAGAAGTTACACAAATGGCTTTCATTAACACAAAATAATAATCTCAATGTCATTTTCATCTGATTAAATTTTCTGTGTAGCAAATACTGCTTCATATGAAAGCATGTGCTGGAGGTTTACTAGGACTGCCATTAATGACAAAAATGCATGAAAATGACCTTGACTACTTGCCCAGACATACTAATGAGGGATGTAGAAGTAACTTTACTATCAATTTAGGGAACTAAATAAGTACGGTAGATAGTAACCTGTTCAGTCATAACCAAGTTCCTCTTATTGCCCAGTCCAGTTTTCATAAATACTTTGGATCAGCGAGTTACAACAAAGAAGTCCTTTACTAAAACACTGCAAATGCAATTTTCAGAGATGCCAGTTGTAGAAATCTTAGGCAATTTTACACTGCCTATTCATACTCCTTTCACATCTATTCTTAAGTTTGGTTTCAAGTCTCACTTTCCAAAATTGGACATGTTTCTAAACTGCAAAAACCAGAAGTTTAAAACAAAGTCTGACTTGGAGAGGTACAGAAGGGTATGCAGAGCAGTGGGTACTATACACTGATATACTGCTAAAGTGCCCTCATCCACCTCACAACATTTGAAATGCTTCACCTATTTTACTTCATTAGTTTATCTTGACTAGCAATAATGGTTTCTCTTTTAGTCTTGTCAAATCGCCTTAAATATTAAAAATGTGATGATAATTTATGTTGTATCACCACCAATGAGTTATGACAACACTAAGACCCGATCCCAACTCCACCCCTTAAAGGCTGATTTATACTTCTGCGTCAAGCATATGCATCGGCGCTGGCTTCGAGCGATAGCATAGCTCTTGCTGGCGCTGATGCGCACCTCTCAAAAAAAAATGTAACTATACACGCAACAACACATGAAGCAAGCTCTCTAATTGGTTGGCTTGGTACCAGTGACAAGCGTGGGAGGCACTAAGATCCGCGAGCTCGATGGAGCAAGTGTTTACAAGCGTGGAGTCCCATGAAAGAGCTCCAAATGGAAACTTTTGTTTTGTGTTTATCTTATGAGTAAAGTTGTTGCATGTCTGCTGGTTCCCACCTCAGAATGAGCTAGTTTTAGCTACTTGTAGCATTCATAAAAACATAATACCCACGAAGAAACTTGACACCGAGGAACATAAACCTACTGCCAGCTAGCGTTTCGGAAGTGTTATTGCAGAGCAACACAAACAGCATGCAGAACTATAAATGCACGATTATGTGTAACACAGGCACAAGTCATGCCGATCACTCGACGCAGAGGTATAAATCAGCCTTTAGCCCTTACCCAATACTCTTTATCTTGAAGGCGTAGATAGCCCTTGAAAACTAAGATTTTCCAGGACCACACTCAATACCCAGAATACTGTGGCAGTAATTCCCAGACATTTTTGGACAATTTTACAATTAAAATATATAAATATAAAAAAATTACATATATACTCTAATTTATATTACACCTACCATAATACACCTAAAACAGGGATTGCCGTAAAACTTATTGTAGGGAAGCATTTTGGTTTTCTCTGGGTAAAAAAAAAAAACTATATCACTTATCGATTTTATTAAGACCATAATCCCAGCCATACGTGTAAAGCACAAATAATGTCTTTCAATTATGTCAAGAAAAGCGGCTACCATGCTTGAACCAGACTCCATCATTGTAAGCTGCTTGCTGTTGTGTCTGTTCCATTGCTCCATTTTTTAGATGTTTGCTCACACTTAATTTTGCAGTCTGAAGCGCATCAAATGCACAAAACGCCTAATTTGTGCCACAGGATGTGTAATCGGATCTTTGCATTGACTTCACATCACTCACGCTTCATCTGTGTCTGCTTACAGCACAGGTTGCACAACACCCCGCCCCCATGTAACGTAATGATTAGCTGTGTTCGAAACAGCATACTTCCACACTACATAGTACACTATCAGTATGCGAGCCGAGTATAGTGTTTTTTTTTATTTTTTATTTATAATTCATAAAATTTCAGTATGCGAGAAGTACCCGGTTGACTTACTACTTCCGGCGAGATTCTGAAGTGCGCATCCCATGAAGTCCGCTATTCCATGAAGCTCCGCGA
>NC_133191.1:17782500-17790000 GCF_049306965.1 Danio rerio
TATATATATATATATATATATATATATATATATATATATATATATATATATATATATATATACACACACAAACATACACACACACACACACACATGGAAATAATATTTCTAAATGAGCTGTTGACATGGAATTATTTTCTTTTCAACTTGGTCCCTTTATTAATTATAAATGTTTTACACAGCGGATGCCCTTGCAGCTTCAACCCATTACTGGGAAACACCCATACGCACTCATACACTACAGACAATACACAATACTCTGAAAACAAACAAAACAATTGTTGTTGGACAATATTGTAGAGTGATGTTGCTTGGCTACTTTGCAGCTGAAAATTGGCAACAATCTTTACAAAAAAAAACAAAAACAAAAAAACAATTTGAAATGGACGTTGTTTCTTATTGATGTGTCCATGATGTGCAGGGTAGTTACCACTGTCAAACTAAAATAGGTAGTAGTAATGGCAAGTGGTGAAAAAGTACTGAAAGATCCTACTCAAGTAAAAGTTCTATTACTTGCTTAAAAATGTTGTGCAAGTAGGGTCAAAGTATCTGTTGTAAATATTACTCAAAGTATGAGTAAAAATAGACCTTTCAAAAGTACTCAAGAGTAGCGAGTCGTGAATATTACGCTGTCGAAAGCTAATGTGTTTACATATAATTTGTGAATGTGTGTAAACGTAACATTATGTAGTGCATTTAGTTTTTGCCCAGCAGCCGCACAATGACCTAAGACTTTAATATTAAGATAGATTTAGGGTGTGATGTTGGATGACCAAAATTCAATGTCTAGCCAGCGTTTAAGGACAACGTTTTTATGTCCAACAACAACGTCAAATGATTTTGATATTTGATTCATTTTAGGTTGTGTTAGAAATTCAACGTCAAGCCAACATCTTTAACCACCCCATGACGTCAAATACTGACATTTATTCATCAGGTATATATAGCAACCAAAATCCAACATCTGACAGACATCTTATAGGTAACGTCCACACAACGTCAACATGTAACATCATTAGACGTTGATATTTGGTTCATTTTAGGTTGGGCATTGGACATTGATGTCAGCCTTACATTCATTTCCAAACAAAATACAACGTCAACACGATCTTGGGGTAAAATGTTAATCTGACATTATGCTGACGTTTTGTGCCTGCTAAATGTATAAGGCCATTTTGGTCATCATACAGTAAATATCTTCTAATCAATGAGATCAATGTGTGTAAAGATTTTGGATCTTTTTGGACACTTTTAATGCTTCCAAACAGTTTGATGCAACTATACTGTAAATCGCCTATGTCTTAAGGTAGTTTATTATGCTGCAATTTGATTAGACGGGAATCTCAGGACTGATTTTTCTAATGCCCATCGACAAGAAAAAAATAAAAAGTGACAGCAGGTTGAAGGAAAGTAGTGGAGTAAAATTACCAATTCTGCACTTATAAAGTACTTAAGGGTAAGTAAAAGTACACATTTTAAAACTACTTAGTAAGTTACAATTTCTAAGAAAAACTATAAAAGTAATTTGAGTATTTTTAGTTACTTTACACCCACGGGTGATGACTAATTTTTACTTAAGTACATTTTAGGCCGTACTTCTGTACTTTTACAAATTACTTTTACATAAACGTTGAAGTACAAGTCAGCACTGCAATGTTTACCAGAGTCATTTTAAACATGAGTACTTCTGCTTGAGTAAAGGATGCGTGTACTTTTGCCATCTCTAATATTTATATATCGCGAAGTATTTATTTTATCGTCTATTTATATTTATTTAAGACAAAATTAATTAGTTATTACAAATAAATTCAAACCAAATATATCTTGAAAAAAACTCTCTCTTAAACATCCCTCTGAAAATATTTTAAAAAATAATTATTTTCACAGGAGGGCTTATAATTTTTTTAAGAAGGAATGAGTCAAACAAATAAAAAAAAATGTTAAAGTTTTTTTGCCAGTATATGTGAATTGTCAGATATATTTGGCCTTTTTTTCTGATAAAAAAAATGGCTAAGTTTAAAATTGTTACATTTGTTTGCTCTTAAAAAGATCCTATTAGCTAAAAAAAAAAAAAGCCCAATAAATCTGAAACCACACGAGGGTGAGTAAATGTTACTGTAAATGTACATTTTCATTTAGGGTGAACTACCCCATTAAGGTTTCCTTCACCATGGATGGTTCTAATGATTAGCTATCAATAATTAAATCCTGTGGCATATTTGTAAAACAATTTTTACTTTTATGTATTAATTTTATGTGGTAATTAACCTATTAAAAATTTTTAAGTCAGCTGTAAATTGTAAGATGTCTAAATAAAACATTACTTTTACATATCAATGAAACTAGTGCAAAAAAATGACAAAACTAGTTGACAAGACACAGTTTTTAAGATTTAAATAAATTAAAATGACTGCAAGCATTTACTGGAAAATAAACATTTAATTATTTATTTACATATTTAATTATTGAAGAAAACAATAAAAAGTGTCCAACCAATGTCTAACTTCATTTTAACATCAAGGTATTTCCTGCAAAAACTGAAACTAACATAAAGGAGGCTGAAGAGTAAATAACTCTTAGAATTTCTGTGTTCCATCCCAGTGAAGCATCTGATTGGTTGCACTTGTTTTTGTCAATAACTGAAGCAACAGAGTGAGGATGATTAGGAGTGACAGTAAGAGGGTCAAAGCTTTTGCATTGGTCGATACAAAAAGGGAATGTATGCGTGAGCCTAAGGGAGGGTTAAAATGTCACTGTAATGGACAAAAAAGAACAAAATTATAAAATAACAAACACAAATGAAAGAAAAGACACCTGACAGATTTTTCCTTAACAAAAATTTTTTTTATAGAAAAACAGTTTCTTTTCATTTTCATAATTTAATTGTGGGTAAAGCAGACAATTTCCTCATAAATATTTATTTGTCAGGAAAAAAAACAGGTGTATGATGTGATGTCATCAGTCAAACCTCAGATCAAAGTTTGGGTGTGCTCAGGTGAAAAACCGGAATGCTGAAGATCAACCCAAGCAAGATGTTCCAGTTTAGTTAATCTTCCTATATAATTGTCCAGTAGACGCTGATGTAGTATTGTTCTTTAAATCCCTGAAAAAACAATATATGCTCCTTTAACTTATATATTTATTTATTATTTTTTTACTCCACAGCAACATTTGGATTTTCATCAGGTTTTGGCTGATCAACTTTGGGTTCCACTGGTATTGCAGCTTTGGGTTCGTCCACTTTTGGTGCAGCTTTCGCTTCCTCTGCCTTAGGATTTTCTGCCTCTGGTCCTTTAGGCTTTGGCTCTGCATTTTGAGGGTCTTTTATTTTACACAGTTTCCTTTGAAAAAGTATTGAATAGCAATGTTAATACAATTTTGCACTTTTTTATTATTTTCTTATGTATTTGTATTTTAATAAAATGCTTTAAATATCTTATTTTAATCTAAACTCCTTTAAATACATAACCTAAAATGCTATAAAAAAAAATTCAAATCAAATACAGTATTATATCCAGCCTGAACAATGCTTTAACCCCTGACCTTTCACCTTTACATATAACACTGCAGAGAATGGCCGTTAAAAAACGATTGACACTTTCAGCAACAATTTAACCACAACTAACTTGACATACTAAGAGTACAATATCAAATTATTTTATTAAACAAATTCACTCACTTTCCCTCTTCAGACGCCTTGTCAATGTACTTGCAAAGTGTGCTATCCTGCTCCAATTGCTTATGTAGGGAATCAATTTCTGTTGTCCATTGAGACTTCACTTTCACAAACTCATCTGGGAAATACAAAAAAGGTTACATAAACTTTGAACACAATATTTTAAGCTTTGAAATTATTATTAATGGTTACGGAATAGTGCAAAATACAATGTGGTTTTCTCAAATCTACACACACATAATACATTTAAACAAATAATATAATATAATTGATTAAATCTATTATGTTTGAAAAAAATTAAAAAATGCAAAGTGTACATTAATGTCAGTGTTCAGTGCTTTTGTGCAAATTCAATATTCAAAGACAAATAATATACAGAATAAGTTTGCTATTATCCAATAATTTCTGGCTTGCATTTATTGCCTCATGTGGGCAGTATTTGCCATGTGCTTTGCAATAAATTAATCTGAGATAATGCAAGGTGAACTCCATAATTCTCTTGGTTCAATCTTTAAAAAAAAAAACACACACACATTGTATTCCCGTTTAAGAAAATAAATAAAATACAGATGTAATACATGGAAACTCACCCTGTTTATGCTTTTCCTCTGACACTGCAGCTGCTATTTCATCAGTCAATCGTTTCTGAAGAAAAAAAAATTAAAGACCATGTTACAGACCTACATTTCAGAGACATTTTTTCTATGCAATCAAAAAAAAAAAAAGACATTGTAACAATCTTAATAAAATAAATTGAAATAATAAAATACAGCTTACACATTCAACTCACCTTGTCTCCTTTACAGTTGTCAATGTCAGCCTTTTTCTTATTTACTGATGTCTTTGCTTGGTCCAGGTCTTTGGTTAGATTGTCCACCTCTGTCTTAGTCTTGTCCATTTGTGTGCTGAACTGAATCAACTGATCTTGATATTCTCCAAGCACATCTCTGGTCACTCTGAATTTAATATCTATAAATGATGCCTGTTTGCTCAGTTGCAGTTCCTGCTTACGCCTGGTATGGATGTAGCCAGCAATGCCCAGACTACACACCAGGACAAATCCCAAAAGCAAGGCAGGAAACTTCATGGTTGAGGAATCAAGAGGTAGCTGGGATTCAGAATCTGTTTCTCTCATGCAGGTGTCCAGATGATCAGAGTTACTTGTTGCAGAAACTATGCCTACCCACAAAACGGCATAATTGTAAAGCAAACGCTGTTAATTATCTCTGGTATTAACAGCAATAGATTTTTAACTATTTTGTCAGTTGATCAAGACTGTGTAATTCCTTATACCACTAAATTCGCTTTATTCCAGGTTTGCTGTGTTTTTTAAACTCTATTTCCCTGTTCACAGAAGCAGTGCTAGGAAAGAGTGGCGATGACGCTACAGGTAACATAACCACCTGTGAAAAGCCACTCCCACCTTGCAAAATCATCAAAAAGCTTAGAATGACCAAGAGGCGACACTCTAGTGTAATTTTGTAAACAGCCACTAGAGGGCGCGGCGGCCATTTTGGAATGAAAACTCCATTAGAACAACAGCATAATATAAGTCTGTAAAATAAACTATTAAAAGTGCTGATGATTGTGATAGTAAATGTTGTATTGTCCTCTTTCAGGTTATATCTCAGCTTTAATGCGCTTTTTAAATAAATAAATAAAAGACAAAGCAGCTGCTTGCCATCGCGACAGTAATGAGATCCAATGGACGGCCGATCATTTTCACTCCAAAAAGGCGGAATCCAGGGCTGTTGCTGGGCGCTGCTGTCGAAATGGAGTGTCGCCTCTTGGTCATTCTAAGCTCTTTGACTACATTAGAGATGACGTCTACATCTTCAGACGTAAGGCCGAATCATTTCCATGAATCAGTTCTTTTGAATCGTTCGTTTTAAGAATCGCACAGCTAAATTTAGCTCATGAAATGTAGGAATGTTTAACAGTTGTTGTATTTTCACTAACGTTAGTCTGAAGCAAAAATATAAGGAGACCTCAGAATTAATTCTTAGCATATTTAAATATATGTTATATATATATATATATATATATATATATATATATATATATATATATATATATATATATATATATATATATATATATATATATAAACTAGCCTAACGGCTGTCAATCATTTCGCAGCTTATGATTCGGATCTGACCAAAACGATTCCCTGTTAAATGATTCGGTCGCCGTGCGTTAAAGACCATTCATGCAGTCTGGTTCAGAAGTTAAACCGGTGTATAGACCACGTCTTGTGTGCACTCCGTTGATTATGCTGGCATATATTTAGGAAATTTTGAATATTTAGATTTAGCCACGCTTGAAATTTAAAAACAGTGCAATGAAAGACAAAATAATTTTCACGTCTGGCGAGTCAAATCTTCACAGTAGAGTAATGAAACCTCAACGGAACAGGTGAGCCAATGTGAAACATGGCTTAGCAAAAACGAGTTTCCATACCCTAACGACACGCAGTTTAAAGACGTGTTGGTTTAGACATGCAAATAAGAGGATCCTGGTCCATCCTGTTTAACCACCTTGTAATGATTCACGAATTTTGCAGCTTAAAAATGCCTCGCCTGTAATGCATAATTCCCCTTTTTTGTGGTCTTATTGAAATATAAGGTTGGACTGTACTGTTATTTTGTTTGATTAGCGCAAACAGTTAAACAAACCATGCTAATGTTATGAGCATTATATTGTTTTTCTATGTTGCTGCGCTAAAACAGAAGTGGGTGGAGAGGCTGTAAAGTTGGTCAAGGATCACAGCAACAGTATCAAGGAAGTGTTGAGTTTTTTTTTCTTCCCTCCCACACACTGGTTTGGTTAAACTTAAAAATCCAGTTGTACAGGTATGGCAGGCTTACCTGGCTCTGGCTCTAAGCATAATCTTTTCAGGAAGAGTAGGTAGTTGAATCAGTTTAGGTCAACAGCATAGACACCGTCATTAGAACTAAGTGAAAAAGAAAGAGAAATTAAAATAATTTTTTTCTCTGAGAAACACTTTTGGTTTTCTCTTCCTCACTCTTCTTACTTTTATTACCTCAGGATGAGAGCCATATCTGCAATGGTTTTCCTGGCTTTATGTGCACTGCTGATTATAATCTATCAAGCTGTACAGCAGGAGCTCAACATCCGCAACCTGAAAGCACGCATCATTGTTTCTGGCGAACAGGTGAAGTTGAAGGAAGATGGCATCATGTCAGCTAAGACAAAAGTAGAAGAGATGAACAAGAAGCTCAGTCCTCTGACTACACAGAGGGATCAACTCAAAAAACAGAGGGATGAGATTAAGAAAGGCACTGCTGAATCTGAAAAGGAACTAGGAACCTGCCAAGCTGACAAGGTAACGTAAATAATCTTAAAGTAATTGCACTCCACAGTTGTTTTTCTTTCTTTCAACACTCTGCCGTTGTACATTCTGTGAGAGTTAATGGATGGCTGATTCATTCAGCCTCAGTATTGTAACAATTCATCTATAATTTTTTTTTCTTTGCCCTCACTATCATCTGCTTGTTTTTGTTCTTTTATCTCTGATATGAGGATACTGTAGATGGCATTACATTTTTAAGATGAGTTAATTATCTCTGGTGTGCTGGCATGTTGTTTCCAATGCTGTTCAAAAGTGTTAAGTGTCTAAGAGTTATTTTAAAATACTACATTAAAACAAAATAGACTGAAAAGTGCAATGTTATGAACTTAAATGGGTTTATATTATGCTTTTTTACGTTTTGAATGTGTTAGTCAGTGTGGAGTATATGTTTGGGCATAAAAAAAAAAAAAAAAATCCACCCGAAAAATAGATATTTAGTTCTGAAGCTAAA